>NC_083408.1:7110108-7410108 GCF_020745735.1 Hemiscyllium ocellatum
GCTGCAAGGAAAGGTTGCAACTAGATTGGCTGGGTTTGGGGAGGGGTGGGATCCTCAACAGCAGGGAGGCAAATACGAGGCTGGAAGGCGATACAATAATCAGAAACAGTCAAGTGAAGAGACAGGTTAGGCTAGACAACGACAGGGAGCAAGGAATGCCTGTTGGATTAAATTGCAACTGTTTCAATGCTAGATGGCTGACAGGTAAGGCCGATGAACTCAGGACATGGATCGGTATGTGGAAATGGGTTATTACAGCCTTTACATATGCATAGCTAAGGAGTGATAGCACTGACAGCCTAATGTACCAGGGTACAGGTGCGGGACAGAGATGGTGGAAACAGGTGACGGGGAGTTACATTTGTGATTAAGGCGAGAATCACAGCAGTAATCAGAGATAAAACAACTGATGGATCATCTTGTGAGGATATGTCTGGGGAGCTAAGAAGTAAGAAGCGAATGGTGATACCATTTGGATTGTACTATAGGCCCCCAAATAGTAAACGATGAATTAGGGGATCACAAATATGGAGACAGACTGGGGACACTTGCAGGGCTACTGGGTTTTCATTAGTAGGAGATTTCAATTTTCCTAACATAGAATGGGAATGACATAGAATTAAAGACTGAGATAGTGTGTATCTATTAAGTGAGTTCAGAATAGTTTCGTCAAGCAGTAAGTACAGGGTGAAACTCGGGAAGGGACGAAACTTGCTCTAATCTAAGATCTTGGGCAGGACAGGTGATTGAGGTGACAGTGAGGGAGCATTCTGGGACCAGTTACCATTGTTTTGTTAATTTTTAATTAGTTATGGAGACGGACAAATCTGCTCCACATGTTCAAGTTCAAAACTGGGGCAAGGCAAATCTTGATGGAATTAAACAGGAGCTTGTAGGGGTTGGTTGGAGGAGTTTGTTTGCAGGCGAAGGGACCTCCTGCAAGTGGGGGGACTTTAAAAGTGAAATATCTACAGTTCAAGGTCTATACATTCCTGTGAGGGTAAAAGGCAAGTTTGGTAGGAAGAGGGAACCTCGGATGATAGTAGGTATCAAGGCTTTGAGCAGCAAAAAGGAGGCGTGGCTCAGGTCCAGGCTGCTGGGATCGAGGGAATTCGTCGAGATATATAGGGAATACAATAGTTTGCTGAAGAAGGAAATCGGGAGGGCGAAAAGGGGGCACAAGATAACTTTGGCTGAGAAGATTAGGGGGAATTCAAAGAGGTCCTTTAGGTATATTAAAGTAAAAAGAATAACGAAATGAGAATATGACCCGTCAAGGCCCAAAGTGGACATGCATGTCTAGAACCATAGTAGATTTGCAAGATTCTCAATGAATATTTCTCCTTTGCCTTTACCGTGGAGAAATACATGAAGACTTGGGCGATTAACAAGGTCGTGGTGACATTTTGGGGTGAGTCAGTATCACAGGAGAAGACGTGTTGGATGTATTAGAATGTATGAAGATGGATAAATCTCCTGGCCCTAAACAGATGCGTCCAAGAGGCTACAGAAGAAACTACGGGAACCCTGGGTGATATTTTTGCATCATGGTTAGCCACAGGTTAGGTTCCAGAATATTGGAGAGTTGCAAATGTGCCATTATTCAACAAGGGAAGCAAAGAAAAATCTGATATCTATAGACTAGGAAACCTAACATCTGTAGTAGGTAGGTTACTGGAGAAGACTCTGAGGGATGACATATACGTACATTTGGAAAGATAAGGTTTGTTGAGAAATTATTTTTCTTTGACAGATTCCCTACAGTATGGAAACAGGCCATTTGGCCCAACAAGACTACACCGACCCTCCAAACAGTAACCCAAACAGTCCCATTCCCCTACTCTATATTTACCCCTGACGAATGTACATAACACTATGGGTAACTTAGCATGTCCGATTCACCTGACCTATACATCTTTGGATTGTGGAAGGAAAATGGAGCATCCAGAGGAAACACACAGACACAGTGAGAATGTGCAAACTCCACACAGAGAGTCACCCGAAGCTGGAACCAAATCCGGATCCATGGCACTATGAGGCAGCAGTGCTAGCCACTGAACCACATGACACCCTGCTTTTTTTCAACACAGTTCAATGACACAGGTACAAAATCTACTCTGCCCTTCACCTATGATGCACTTTCCAACATCACACATCAGGGATAATTTATTCTTCACGGAAAATGTCATCTTATTATTATTTATTCATTTGTTATTATTAATTTTAATGGTTATTATTAATAGCTGTTTTTAGACTGGAAAGATTGAATGGCTTTGTGAGTGGGAGATCATGCCTCTCAAATTTGTTTGAGTTCATTGATGAAGTGACCAGAAGTGTTGATGAGGGCAGGGCAGTAGACATGATGTATATGGTTTTCATTAAGGCCTTGGACAAGGTTACCATTGATAGGCTGGTCTGAAAGGTGAGAATCGCATGGAATCCAGAGGGAGCTGGCAAATTGGACACACAATTGGCTTCATGGTAGTAAGCAGAGCGTAATAGTGGAAGGATGCTCTTAGATTGGAGGCCTGTGACACATGAAGTACCTCAGGGGTCGCTGCTGGGCCCATTGCCGTTTGTTATCTATAACAATGACATTCTAGCGAATGTACAAGGCGTTATTAGGAAATTTGAAAAGGACACTAAAATAGGTGGTATCGTGGACCGTGAGGAACTATATTAGAAATTGCAGCAGGACTTTGATCAAACTAGAGAAGTGGGCCGAGGAATATTTTGGCAAAGTTAGATCAAGGTAGGAATTTAATGGTGATTGGTAGGACGTTAATGAGTGTAGTTGAGCAGAGGGACCGTGGAGTTTAGGTCCATCGTTCTCTGGAAGTGGGGTCATAGTTAGACATGGTAGTGAATAAGGCTTTTGCCACAGCAGCATGCATCGGTAAGAACGTGGAGGAGAGCAGTTGCGAAGTTATGTTGCAGTCATACAGAATGTTGGTGCGGCTGCACTTGAAGTGTTGTGTTCAGTTTTAGTCACATTGCGATTGGAAGGATATTTTTAAGTTGGAATGTGTGCAGACAGATTTTACAAAACTTTTGCCGGGACTCAGCAGTATGAATTATAGGAAGAGATTGGACAAGCGAGGACTTTTTTCTTGAGACAATAGGAGATGAAGAGGGGTCTTATAGAAGCTTTCATGGATAGGGTGAATGGACACAGCCTTTTTTCCCTCAAGTTGGGGAATCGAGGAGGAGAAGGCATCAGTTTAAGGTGAGAGGGGAAAGAATAAAAGGGAAACTGATGGAAACTGTTTTACACAGAGAGTAGTACACAAAGAGAATGAGCTGCCAGCGAAAGTGGTAGATGCATTTATATTAACTATATTTAACCAGCATTTGGGCAAGTACATGGACAGAAACGTCGAGAATGCGAGGTGCCAAGTGCTGGTAAATGAGGTTAGTATAGTTGGATGTTTGGGTCAGCATGGACGAGATTGGGGCAAAGGGTGTCTCTGCCTCTCTCCATGCTGTAGGACTTGATGACTCTACAAATAGAACAGCATCTGGGTCAAACTCTCATTTTTCCTTTGGTCATGAGTTCGAATCATATTTGGACAATGTTCTTTTAAGTTAACTTGGCAGATAATTTGCTTTTCAGTTTGTTATCAACAATACATGTGTGTTTGTGCGTGTGCCTGTGTGTGTGTGTGTGTGTATGTGTGTGTGTGTATGTGTGTGTGTGTGTGTGTGTGTGTGTGTGTTTCTCAGTATTTTTTAAAAGGGAAATATCAACGTACATATTTGCAATATATTCTGGTTATTCCTCTTTCCATCATAGTTTGAGCAACTTTGTTTTGGTCATAAACGTGTTGGTTTAGCAGATTAAAGAAATCTGCCTAACTAGTTCCTAACACACACACCCTGACACACTCTGAGAATTATATCATTGGCCATATCACCAACCTCGTTATAATTTTTTGTTTGTGGCCAGTGGAGGAGTGGGTCTAGAGAAGGGAGCAGTAAGCCGAAAAACACAGGGAATTATCGACTCAATAAGCCAACGGCAGTTTCGAGGAGTTAGTTGAAGGGGATTCTGAGGGATAGGATTTACATCTATTTAGAAAGACAAGCACTGTTTAGGGGTAGTCAATATGGATTTGTTTGATGGAAATCATGTCTAATTAATGTGATTGAGCATTATGAAGAGGTGGCAAAGAAGATTGAAGAAGACACTGTGGTGTACATTGTTTACACAGACTTCAGCAAGGCATTTAGTAAGGTTCCCCATCGCAGACAGATTACTAAGATTAGGTTATACGTAATCTAGGAAAAACTAACCAGTTGGATACAATATTGGATTGAAGGCAATACAATGTTTTCCAGACTGAATACCTGTGGCCAGCGGTGTGCTGAAAGAATCAGCGTTGAGTTCACTGTTTTTCATAACGGATATAAATAAATTTGATGTGATTATCGGAGGCATGGTTAGTAAGTTTACAGATAATATCACCAACGTCGTGCAATGGACAGTGAAGAAGATGATCTCAGAATATAACGGGATCCTTGAACATCAATGAGCCAAGGACCGGCACATGGAGTTTAATTTAGATATTTGTGAGGTTTTGCATTTTTGTAAGTAAAAGCAGGGTAGTGTAGTGGGGGATGTTGCTGACAAAGAGACCTACGAGTGAAGGTTCATATTTCCAAGAAAGTGGAGTTTAGGTCGGTAGAGTGGTGAGGAATGTGGTTGGCATGCTTGCCTTAATCTGTCAGAACATTAAGTATAGGAGTTGGGATAGCGTGTTGCGTTTGTACAGGACGTAGGTGAGGCCACTTTAAGAATACTGCGTACATGTCAGTTAACTCGGCTAAAGGATGGATGTTGTTAAGCTTAAAAGGCTTCAGAAAAGATTGACAAGATTTTCTGGAACCTGAGGGTTTGGGTTACAGAGAGATGATGAACAGGTTGAAGCTATTTTTCCAACTGGTATGGCAGAGGCTGCATGGTAACATGACTGAGGTTTAAAAAAGTCCTGAGGGTCATGAATAGACTGAATGGGAAAGATAATTTTCCCAGTGTAGGGGCGTCCAGAACTAGACCGCATAGGGTGAAGGTGACAGGGCAAAGACTTAGAAGGGACCAGAGGGGAAACTTTTTTCATACAGAGGCTGGTGAGTGTACTGTCAGAGGAAGTGGTGAAAGCGGGTACAATTACACGTTTAAAATGTATCTGGATAGGTACATAAATAGGAATGGTTCAGAGGGATGTGGGCCAAATCCTGGCAAGTGGGACGAGATCTGATTGAGATGCCTGATTGGCGTGGACAATTTGGACAAAAGGATCTGTTTCCACGCTGTACGAGTCTGTTATGCTCACAGCAGGATGAGGAAAAAATCTAAAAGGGCCTTTCAAATGGGAATTCTCTTCCCCAGAAATGTGTGGTGCTTCTCTGATTCAAAGTATTCACAGATGAGTTATAAATTTGACAGAGAAGTGAGTCACGGATCATGGGACACAGACAGGAAGATGAGGCTGAGACCACAATCTGATCAGCCACAATCTTAATGCCTGGTCGAGAAGGCTCAAATTCTCTGACACACTCCTGCTCCTCAGTCCCATGTTCCTATGTTCCATTCAACCCCTTCAACCTACTAGACAGGAGCAGTTGGAGTCCACTTACTGTAATAGCGTGGTGCACAGAAACAGAGGAGACCACTTTGTCCCTCAAGACTGTCCTACACGGTTTGGGAGATTTGGAAAATGTAATCGGAAGACCCAGTCTGGATATGAAAGAGGTCTCTCATCTCTCTTTACAGAGCTTCCCCTCTCTGTAACTTGTGCTTCATTTGTTGATTATGCTGTCGACACAGATTCACTGTGAATACAGCCCCCAAATCTCACCCAGTGATGGCTCACGAAATCCGCTGGTCTCCCTGATTGCAACATTCCATACAAGACCTTCCAGGAAAATAACACCTACTAACTTTCCAATAACAGAATGGGAGAACATCAGAAACAGCGGCAGGTCATTCACATCCCAAGCCTGTCTTGCCCTTCACTCAGATCAAGGCTGACCTGCTCCAAGTCTCAACTCTTCCTTAATGTTCAAGTCTTCTTGACCAGTTCCATAGAACACAGAACAAAGAACAGGACTGATATGGACATGCCGGTGTTGGACTCGGGTGTACAAAGTTAAAAATCACACAACACCAGGTTATAGTCTAACAGGTTTAATTGGAAGCAACACTAGCTTTCGGAGCATCATCAGGTGATAGTGGAGGGCTCGATCCGAACACAGAATTTACAGCAGAAATTTAGTGTGTTGTAACTGAAGTAGTGCATCGAAAAACTGATTGTCTGTTCAGCCTTTAATCTATTAGAATACAATAATAGTTTCACTTCTTTCAAATGTAAATCACAAAACTTTTTTTTTAAAGTTGCATTTTCACGTTAGCTGATAATAATGGTGATAGCTAGACAATATGTTGAAGGTGTTGGCCCCCTCTGATCTCTATCTGTGCCATGATGTTTAGATTGATTCGAATCTAAAAAGTGAGATAACTGAGTTTTACATGAATTCATGCAGTTTTTGAGCTCAGAGTTCTACATGAATGCATGCAGTTAGGACCTTCAGCACCCGACGTTGTGCCGTTTGTCCTACACTAAGACCAGACTAGATTAGATTACTTACAGTGTGGAAACAGGCCATTCGGCCCAACAAGTCCACACCGACCCACCGAAGCGCAACCCACCCATACCCCTACATTTACCCCTTACCTAACACTACGGGCTATTTAGCATGCCCAATTCACCTGACCCGCACATCTTTGGACTGTGGGAGGAAACCGGAGCACCCGGAGGAAACCCACGCAGACACGGGGAGAAAGTGCAAACTCCACACAGTCAGTCGCCTGAGTCGGGAATTGAACCCAACATGGTTCCGTTCACTTTGTTCCATGTGCCTATCCAAGAGTCACTTAAGTTTCCCACACGCATTTGAGTCTCCTGCCACCGCTGGCAGTGCATTCGACACACCTACTACTGTCTGTGTAAAGAATCTACCTCTGATATCTCCCCTAAACCTTCCTCCAATTACCTTAAAATTATGCTACCTGGTGATAGACATTTCTGCCCTCGGAAAATAGTTTCTGGCTATTCACTCTCTCTATGGCTCTCATCATCTTGTACACCTCTATCAATCAACTCGCATCTAATTTTCCCCCAGTGAGAGAAACCCTCGTTCCCTGACGGTACCATCATGACACCGGCCTTCCAGTCTAGGCAGCATCCTGGTAAATCTCCTCTTTACCCTCGCTAAAGCTTCCTGAGCCTCCCTATAATGAGGAGACCAGAACTGAACAAAATATTCGCTGTGCCGTCTGAGCAGGGCTCTATCGAGCTACAGCATAGCCTTGTGGCTATTAAACTAAATCCCCCTGCAACTGATAGCCAACACACCTTTCACCTTCTTAACAACCCGATCAACTTGGGTAGCAACTTTGAGGGATCTTTGGACACGGACCCCAAGATCCCTCTGTTCCTCCACACTGCCAAGAATTTTCCCTTAAGCCTTGTATTCTACATTCACATTCGAGCTTACAAGGCGAATCACTTCAGTTTGAACGCCATCTGCCACTTCTCAGCGCAGCTCTGTATCCTTTCAATATCCCATTGCAACTGACAATAGACCTCCACATTCTGTACCACTCCCAACCACCTTTGTGTCATCAGCAGACTTACTTGCCCACTCTGTTACACCCATATCCAAGTCATTTATAAAAGTAACAAACTGCAGAGGTCCCATGCCTGATCCCTGCGGGACATCACTGGTCCCTTTCAGTGGTTTAGCTCCCCTAACACTCTGTGTAAGAGAATTCCTGGCATTCACTACCCTCTGTTTGAAGAAAACGTCTCTGCTTCTGCACCATGAACGATTGATATGAACAAAAGAGGAAACGCAGGGGTTCAGGTAAGAGAGACTGGCCCTGAAATCAAGGCAGTATTTGACTGAGGATGACATCAAGGAGCCTGAGCAAAATCACACTTAATGAGAATTAATCGCGGCCTTTCCAGTATTTGGATTCATTCTCGTCACAAGGGAAGATGATCATCATTGATGGGCATCAATCATCTCAGCCGTGGGACACATCTGCACGAGAGGCTCAGCGTAGCTTCCTCAGCACAGGCATCTCCAGTTTGTCATCACAGTGTTGAATGAGGCTACTCATCCCATTGATTCTAAACTGAGCAGATTGGATTCCCTACAATGTGTAAACAGGCCCTTGGGCCCAATCAGCCCACACAGACCCTCCAAAGACTAACCCACCCAGACACATTTCCCTCTGACTAATGCTGAAAATGTGTTGTCGGTTAAAGTGCAGCATGCACCTAGCATGATGGACAATTAGCATGGCCAATTCACCTGACCTGCACATCTTCGGACTGTGGGAGGAAACCGGAGCATTGGAAGAAACTCATTCAGACAAGTGGGGAATGTGCAAACGCCACACAGACAGTTGCCCAAGGTTGGAATCGAACCTAGGAACCTGGTGCTGTGAGGCAGCAGTGTTAGTTACTGAGCCACCGTGTCAGCAGAAGAAGGGGAATTCACTGAAGTTTACAACATTTTCAGAACATATTGTTCCACTTCAGTTCTTGAAACAGTCTGTGACCATTTGCAGCAAGACTTGGACAACATTCAAGATCGTGTTGTTAAAGTCTGGGTAACATTTATGTAACAGCACTGTTCATTTCCACAGTAAAAGGAGGAGTTCATTCAGCACCTCAATCTGGTTTCACAAGAATGTGGGGAATCCATTCATCCCATCAAAACTACTGGGCAAGAAGAAGGATAGATCATTCAGTCCCTCCTGCTTGTTGCACAGGAAGGTGTGAGTCTGAAACAGGGGCATGTCATTCCCATCCCAACACACCTTTCACCTTCTTAACAACCCGATCAACTTGGGTAGCAACTTTGAGGGATCTGTGGACACGGACCCCAAGATCCCTCTGTTCCTCCACACGGCCAAGAATCCTCCCTTTAACCAAGTATTCTACATTCACTATCGAGCTTGCAAGGTGAATCACTTCAGTTTGAACTCCATCAACCATTTCTCAGCCAAGCTCTGCATCCTGTCAATATCCCGTTGCAACCTACAATAGCCCTCCACAGACTGTACCACTCCAACCGCCTTTGTGTTATCGGCACACTTAGTTCATATCCCAAGTCATCTATAAAAGTACCAAAGAGCAGAGGTCCCGGGACTGATCCCTGCGGGACACCACTGGTCCTTTTTCAGTGATCTAGCTCCCCTAACTCTGTGTAAGAGAAATCCTGACATTCACTACCCTCTGTTTGAAGAAAACGTTCTCTGCTTCTACACCATGAACTATTGAAATGAACAAAAGAGGTAACGCAAGGGTTCAGGTAAGAGAGACTGGCCCTGAACTCAAAGCAGTATTTGACTGAGGATGACATCAAGGAGCCTGAACAAAATCACACTTAATGAGAATTAATTGTGACTTCTACACTGTTTGCAGTCATTCACGGCACAAGGGAAGATGATTATCATTGGTGGTCGTCAATCATTTCAGTCGTGGGACACATCAGCGCGAGATCCTCAGCGTAGCTTCCTCAGCCCAGGCATCTCCAGTTTGTCAACACAGTGTGGGAGGCTATTCATCCCATTGATTCTAACCTGAGCAGATTGGTTTCCCTACAATCTGTAAACAGGCCCTTCTGCCCAACCAGCCCACACCGACCATCCAAAGAGTAACCCTCCCAGACACATTTCCCTCTGACTAATGCACCTAACATAATAGACTATTTAGCATTGCCAATTCACCTGGCCTGCATCTTTGGACTGTGGGAGGAAACCGGAGCACTCGGAGGAAACTCTGCAGACTAATGGGGAATGTGCAATCTCCACGCAGACAGTTGCCTACGGCCGGAATCGAACCTTGGACCCTGGTGCTGTGAGACAGCAGGGTTAGTTACTGAGTCACCATGCCAGTAGAAGAGGGGGCATTCACTGAAGATTACAAAACTTTCAGAACAAGCTGTCCCTCTTCAGTTCTTGAAACAGTCTGTGGCCATGTGCAGCAAGACATGGACAACATTCAAGATCATGCTGTTAAAGTCTGGGTAACATTTATGTAACAGCACAGTACATTTCCACAGTAAAAGGAGGAGTTCATTCAGCATCTCAATCTGGTTTCACAAGAATGTGGGAAAGCCATTCATCCCATCAAAACTCCTGGGCAGGAAGAGGGATAGACCAATCAGTCCCTGCTGCCTGTTGCACAGGAAGGCAGGGAGTCTGCTCTCTCCCACATGTCATATGCATGGGATCTGAAAGAACCATTTCCCACCCGGAGTCACTTATAAAGGAACAGGAAGAGGTTATTCAGCTTGTCAAGCCACTAACACAGGAACAGGAAGGTGTCAGAGATGTTCCAAGTTCACAAACAAATGGAGCAGGGGCTGCACAGACAGACTGCTCCAAATTGATCCACACGCCTTAATTACTCATGGTATATACGTGTTACTTTAACATCGTTTTCTGGCAGTCGGAATGAAACCAACTTTTTTTTAGCCATTCTCCAAGTTATCTTCCATCTCCAAGAAGGCAGACCCATGGTCTCCGTGTAGGTCAGAAGCCGTTGGGAAATAACTAACTGTTTCAGAATGAAGGTATTTTGACTGCTGGCAGGATTGTGTACAAAGTGACATTCAATGCAGTGTCACACAGTAACTGTGCATTAAAGTGTTCAGAGTTCAGTCAGAGCGTGTACTTCTCTGTCAATAGACATGAGGGCTCTGCAGATGCAGGTAAACTGTCGTGAACCAAACATACAGTGAAAAGTATGAAATATTCACCCTATTCAGCTCTTTGGGACATAATGTGTTTCTGTCCATATCCATCAAGCTTCAAATTCTTATCTATCACAGCGCTACAGATTAAACACATAGTTACTGCACTCTCTCCTCATGGTAACAACATGCTAGTGTTTAGTCTGGTCAAACTACATTACACTCTCTCAGTGACAAATAGATAACTGATTATAAAGCTGACCAAACGTTAACGCAATGCACCGAATACTCTCTCAAAAACACACGATCAGTGGGAAAGATATTCTAACTTTTGTACTTCAATCATTTTGCATGAAGAGCCACATATCATTTCTTCCTGCTGCTGTATGAATTCTCTCAGTGACTTATGACCAAGGACATCCATGTCCTTTTCAACAAAAGCTCTTACCAACCTCTCTACCATTTAATAAATATAACTGTATATGATGATATTTGTTGTTCACATCTGAATCATTTTTATACCTTGTGAGCAGCTATTGCCCAAACACTGATCCTACTGCCACCCATCAAACCTTCAGTCCGGTGAAGAATCCACAGATTTTTCTCGTATCTCCATAACTGAATTTTAATCCACGTGGTATATATTCGACACCTACCTACCCATGGACTCTAAAATTCCACATTAACCTGTATACAAACATGTCAAGCACCTTGTAATAATACAAATACTCCACTCTCATTGGTTCTCAACTGTCGATTTCACAACGGACAATGTTCACAAACAAGTTTATCAAAGATCATTTCCCTTTCCTGCATCTAGGCCGAGTGTACCAAATTATGCAATCATTCTCCAAGAATCTAGTTGTCACGTCCCTTATAAAAGGTTCCAATATTTCTTTCTCACATCTGACATCAAGTTTTCTGTTTTCCCTCTCCATCCTGTTTTAAATCATTAAGTTTACAGTAGTTGTTTTCCAGTCTGCAGCATCCTTTCCAGAATCTAACTAGCTTTGATGAATAATGAGTAATTCTTTCATTAGCTCTGTTTTCATCTCAATCTCTCCGGGATGTAGCTCATAAGATGCATCTTCTCATGAAACCTCAATTCAATTAGATTTTCAATAACTTACTCTTCATTAATTCTGATTTCCTGCAATTTCCCATTTTTACCAGTAACTCTGTTATCTAATATTTCTGGAAATTAGTTCCTGGACCTTCCTCTGTGGAGATGGAACCAATGTATTCCTCTCAGCAGGCAGATGGTTTCATTCAGCTCGTGAATACATTAGAGAACTGCACTTCGGAGATGGTGGATATACTACCCACTGCTGCCTACAACTTTCCAGAATCACTCCAGTTTAATTCATTGTGAGAGTCAGTGCAGTCCTGTCCTTGGTGTGAGATTACTGGTTATACTGAAGGAGGGGTTACAGCTCAGTGACCACTCAATTTTGAGACAAGCTGATTTGCACTTTACACCTGAATGGGTGCAGCTTAGACAAATGATCCTGGAAATCCCAGAGAGGAAAATGCAGTGCCTCGCTCCTCCAAATTAAAAGAGCTTCCCTTCTGTGTAGTCTCAGCTCCATTTATTTACCATGGACAAAGACACACTGTTAATGCAGTATTCAGAGTAGGGTTCCCAGACCCTCGGGGCTCCCTGAATGAACCCAGTAGCTGACATCACAATTCTGAGAAAACCATCCACAGAGCCTCCACTGACATTCTAGATGACAGCAGCAAGTCAATTCCCCACACCAACAGTGCATTCATACAGTGTTGAAAATGCCTCGGTCTCCTCAGTTTCTCTTCCTGGCTGAGAAAGCTGTTACATCTCCACACAGTCGCACAGTAACAGTTCCTCTTTCGAACGAAGTAGTTGACAATGGAACATTACGTTTCTCTATATCTCAGCGACTATAAGTATTGCTGATGGAGTTGATCACCACACTCAGAGACGAGAGATAGAGGGAACATAACTCACGGTAAGCAGGGACCTCCCATAATAAATATGATTTTCAGGAATATGTGAAAAGGAGAAATGTTAGAATAACTTGCCATTCTGTTTTCATTGCAGTCCATCTTCAGCAATCCTTTTGCTTGCTTTTTCATTCTCTCTCTCTCTGTCTCTCTCTCTTTCTCTCTCTCTTGCTGGACATCGTCAATTCAACACAAACCTCTCGCTCACCCTTCCAACCATCCCTGATATAATAATATTATTTCTCAGTTCCATTCAGTTTTGTTTGGTGCACTGAACTCGTAACATTATTTGTGTTTCTTCCGACAGACTGCCATACCTGCTGAGATGTTGTTTTTCGCGGGATGCCAGCATCACTGGCAAGGGCAGCGTTTGTTGTCCATCGTAACTGCCTTTGACCACGCGGCCATTTGTTAAAGCAATATGGAGGCAACTATATTGTTGTGGATCTGAGGTGACACTGAGATCAGACAGGGTAAAAATGTTAAGGTTCTTCACCAAAGGTTATCAATAGAATAAGAAAAGAAATCCTGATGGTTTATGGTTGCCATGAGTGAAATTAGGTTTCATTCCAATTTTTGTCATTGGAATTTTACATTAGTCATCGGCTATGGTAAGATTTCAGACAATGCTTTTAGAGTCATGATCTGTGTCGCTGAATTACACAGTCAGTGACATTATTACTCTGTTTAAGAGTCCCTGTTGTAAAGTAACTGTAGAGACAAGAACAAGTTTGTGGTCAAACTACTTGTAACTGGAAGAGAGGTCAGAAGAGAACTGGAGCCATAAAATCTGTCGTTAACGAAGGGGTAGATGATGGCGAAGTCAGCAACAGAATTCAGGCTGAGTTGGAGGTTGGGGATATTATGAAGGTCGGTGTCGGCAGGTTTGATCACAGAGAGAATATGGAGATATAAAGCAACTCACAGTAAAAAGGAGTCTCAAGGTTGCGAACAGTCTTATTCCTACTCAGATGTTTATGAGTAAGTAGTTTGGAAATGCATGAGAAGGAAGTGGTGTTTGTGACTGAAAGTTTATGTATTTGTTAAATATAATCAACCAGAATACCAATAACATTAAGCAGCATTTATGGAATTGTCAGAGATAGACTTAGCAGGAGCAGCAACAATAGCGAGGATGGGATAGTACCCAGCTTGAAAAATCATTCGTACGGCTCGTATCCGCAACTTTAACCATGGCCAATCCCGAGAAAGATAGTGAAGACCCCAGGATAAACTCCTGTCCATTGTTGGAACATTCCAGTCTAATGTTCTCAAATTAAAAAAACATTGTTGGAACGTTCTAATGTTCTAAGATTCTGATCTCTCTCTCTTTCTCTGAAGCTGCTGATCCCAATCTTGTTTAGGTTGACGCTGCACAGAATATTATTGCATAAGAAATTGAAAGAAGTCCCTAATTATGGAAGAGGGAAACCCTCCAGTGACCCAGTTAGGTCCAGGAAGAATGATATTCATCACAGTCACTGAGCAAACAGCTCCAGTTAATCCATTTCACGACAACTCTGATATATCACAATAATACTTGGTGTGGGTGGGATTTTGATATCGCTGATTATTGGACTAATGGCACATCTCCAGTTGTAAACATAGAGGTGAGGGAGTGACATAATTCTTTCTCTTCACTAGCTCAATGATTCTGCTGCGTTTTGGCAGTGTAATAATTGCTGTGCTCCCGAGGCTGTCGATGTCTGATCACAAGGCCTGCTGCATCTTTTCGTTTTATTTATTTATGTTTAACTTTGACTTTTGTCTGTACAGCATTTAACGGGTTAGGTGGGTTTAGGCATTTTTGAGAGACACCTAAAGAGCCATAGACGATGGAGATATAGTCCATTCCTTGTGTTCTTGCAACTGCGGCCTGGTCTTGTGGAGAGATGGTGAAACTAACACAGACCCAGGATTCTTAGTATTATCTTTCGTCAGTTATTGCTAGGGTCTCAGTAATGTTGCAAGGCAGTAAATCTCTCCCGGGTGCTACATACTGTGTCTGTGATTTCCCTCAGAACTGTCTTTTGATGTTCTTTCCTCCTGGATTAGAGAACTGCATATGAGACAATCTGTTTCCTGCATTTGTTTTTTGACATCTGAGTGCGTATTGGATGATACCATATTGGAGCAGTTACTGTACAATAGTTAAATAAACTATTATTCTGCTACGTTTTCCAAGAGAATTAAGTTATTGCAATTTCCTCTTCCTTTTGATGTCTTTTATCGACAGTGTTCGAATAAAGTGTTTTGCTTAATGTCGAATATTTTGACCAAGTAAATTCTACCTGAAATAAAGCACCTCACATTGACTAGCGGAATGGGCCAAGCTGGAGGAGTGATAATCATGTGAGGAATTATATCGAGTACTCAATCCACCTCTCAGATTCAATCCGGGCACGTATTAGCCCAGATGAGATACCTGCTCAGCATGAAGCACTGCGTAGACCACGTTAGTGTCCTGCTCAGCAATCCGTCCAGGATCGAACACTGTTTAGAGCTCACCAGTTCACTACTCAACTGACCAACAGTGCACCGATCTATAAACATGTATTAGATAATCTGTTCAGCACAGGGCGCTGTGCAGAACACGCAAAGGTATTGGTCAATACACACGGACTGGATATCTGTGCAGCATGGGGAGTTGTGCAGTGAAAAGCAGTGAATTTATCCATTAACATGGAGCAGTTACCTTCCCAGCATACACAGCTCTGTACACCAATCACTGCATTGCTGAGTAACACTGTGTTAGATCACTGCCCAGCGTGGGGAAACTTGCAGCTCATGCTAGAAGTGACAGGATGTGCAGCTCCCTCCATTTACAACCCAATATCTACATTGTGGCATGAAACAAGGGTGCTGTGTTTGTGAAACTCACTGCCAGAAAGAGATGGTAGGAGTTTGCTAAATAGAGAGGGTAAGATTTAGAGAGAATTTCACAGAAGGATCTAATGGTAGGTTTAAAAATTGTGAAATGAAAACATTTCGTCAGCAGCTTGCAATATAGGCCACTGTTTCCACGATTGATGGGTGAGCAGCATAATAGTGTAAGGTAAGATGATGGAGACTTTTGCGTAAGCATTTGTCCTGCAGCTTTGTAACTGGGAGTCGGATCAGCAGAGTTTTCAATTCATTGGGCTGAATCGAACAATAATTTATCTCAGTGCCATTTTCATTGAGTGTGACAAAATGAATGTCTGCACGCGGCAGGCTAGTTTCCTGGTGTTATCTTATCGAACTCACCTTATTAACTACCCACCCCACCCCATGGTGTCCCTCTCATTCAATACCATACCGATTCTCCCAACATCATGGCTGGATGTACACACCATCGCCCGGGTACCCCTGGATATTCAGTGATCACTGGCACTGCGGCCATATTTAAAAGGCCAATGGTCACACGGTAGAGCTTTCTCAGTTTGGAGCTGCCCTGCATAGTTTAGCTGAACATGGCAGATCAGGGGAAAATACACCACAGGTTGGCGACAGGGGTACGGAGGTCCTGGTGGATGGACTATCACAGAGGGAGACCATTCACTTCCCAGTAAGGGCCACGCCACCAGACACACAAAGCATGGTCTGAGCACACCATCCACCTCAATGCAGTATTGGCGGTCCGAAGAAAAGTCCAGCAAAACAGGAAAAACATCAATAACCCTCCCCACTCTGTCAGGATAAGGGTCATCTTATTCTCTCTACTCTATCACACTCACTGTATATCTGTGTCCGTCTTCCCAGAATAAGGCTCCATCACTCGCACCACTGCAATGCAGCAACTTCTCTCTCTCTCTCTCACCTGTGCAATACCCCCACATGGTTATGAATTGTTCTTCTGAGTGCTGTTTCTAGAATTCTCTGGATGATGTCGTTTGTGCAATGTTCCAGATAATTTTCAAACTAATTCAACTTCAGCAAAATGTTCATCCCCCAGTGTGTAATGCATCAGAGGAAGGAGCAGAATTTTACTTTTTTTTTATATCACTCAGGAGGAAAGTGCGTCACGAGGCCATTACGCCTCTCAAATATGCTCCAGTATTCAAACAAAGGGAGCACCGAAACACTTGAAGACTCACTCTCATCTTGAAGACTGGCGCCACATTGGAGTTTCGCCAGTTTCACTGGAACACTCCTGTAATCCCGAGAGTTATAGAATATTTCAAACAGTGCCACCAGTCACTCTGTAATCACTTCTTTTAAAACAAGATATAAATTGCTGATGACCTGTTTACGTGTCTTTTTTATTTGAGAACTGCCCTGTCCGTTTTTTTCGAGAGACAATGCAAAACTGTATTCTGACTACAATTTTGTTTTTACTGTTGGCTCTTTTTGTGCCTTCCCATATGAGGAAAGATGTAAAATACTGTTTTAAATTTTCTGCATGTTCCCTGAAACCAGTTCCCCAGTCACATCCTCCAGGTGTCCCACATATTATTTTCTGCCTTTCTTCCAAGGGTCACACACACATTATGAACGTTTTTTATTCGATATGGGAAAACTTTTGCCGTTAGTTTTTTTTCATATTTCTTGCCTGTTTCGGAATGTTTTTTATTTGTATTTTGTTTTATACAATCTGCTTCTCTTTCCAAAAGCAAACTTTCCAAATGTGGCCGATGCTAGAGCTCCCCAATCTGAATTCTTTAGTTTGTGATTGATTAGTATCCGTCACAGCCTTTGTGCATCATGGGTGGTTCATCTTCACATCTTCATATCATCTTATTTTTGACCAGAGTCAATCATCACTGAGCGATATTGAGCAGTACCTGCTTAAATGGTCCCCCCTCGACATATGCTGACCTTCACTTATGTCTACTTTCACACTCCGTATTTGACCAGATATATGACATAAATGTGCATTTGAAATGCCTGGCTCTTTTCAATCATTCAGGGGGAACCTACGTATGTGGCTGGACATATGATCAGCTGAGGGTGACTCCATGCTTCCAGTATCTCTGCCTCTGTCATTTCTGTTCGATGATGCCACATTCCTTTGGGAAGCTTCCTCCATGTCATCCTTTTCACTCAAACGAGAAATCCCCTCACTCTGATGGACTGAGCTTTCAGCTGTGACTGCCCTGTCTCTCCCACTTTTGCCCTCACTCCGTCCCCTCCTTCCCAGAACAATGGTAGATCTCCCTTGTCCTCACTTCCTACTGCACTAGATTCTGCATTCACAGAATCATCCTCCGCCACTTGCACCATCTCCAGCAGGACAGCACCATCAAACACATTTTCCCCACCCGTCCACTGTCAGTATTTCACAGGGACCATTCTTTCTGTGGCACCCTCCACCACCCAAACACTTCCCCACACCCCCATGGCACCTTCCCATGTAAATGCAGAAGCTGCAACATTTGCTCATTCACCTCTTCCCTCCTCACAGTCCAGGGTCCGAAACACACCTTCCAGGTGAAGCAGCATTTCACTTGTACTCTTTCAATCCAGTCTACTGTCATTGCTGCTCACAATGCAGTGTCCTTTACATTAGTGAGCCAAACAGTAATCGCTTTGAGGAACATCTCCACTCCGTCTGTAGGAATGACCCTGTCCTTCTGATTGCTTCCCATTTCAATAACCTACATTGCTCTCAAGACAATGAGATTTCTTTGAGGAGGTAACGACGGGTTGGACCAGAGAGAGTTACCTATCTGAACTTCCAAAAGGCCTCTGATATGGTACCCGACAGGAGGCTGCAGAGTAAGATATGGACCCATGGTGTCAGAGGCCAGGTACTAGCATGGATAAAAGGTTGGGTCTCTGGCAGGATGCAGAGTGAGGATAAAATTGTCCCTGTCAGGATGGCTAGCAATGTTCCACAAGAGTCAGTGTTGGGAACACAACATTTCACTTTATCGGTTAATGATCTGAGTAGCGGGGCAGAATGCATTCTGGCCACGTTTGCAGTTGATGCAAAGATAGGTGGAGGGATATGAAGCATTGAGGAGGCAGGGAGCCTGCAGAAAGATTTAGACAGTTAGGAGAGTGGGAAAAGGAGTAGCAGATGGAATACAATGTAGGAGAGTGTGAGGTCATGTACTTTGGTGTGAAGAACAAAGGCATGAACTATTTACTAAATGCGAGAAAAAAATCAGAAATCTGAGTAACAAAGGGACTTAGGATTCTAAGCCCAGGATTCCCGAAGATAAACTTGCAGGTTGAGTCAGTAGTTAAGAAGGCAGATACAATGTTGTCATTCATCTCGAGAGGAATAGGATATAATGGTGGGGATTCTGAGGCTTTCTAAGGCTCTGGTCAGACCATAGTTCCAGTATTTTGTCCCTCATACCTCAGGAAGGATGTATTAGCCTCGGTGTGTGTCAAGAGAAGATTCACCAGAAATGAAAATTTAACACATGAGGAATGTTGGAGAACTCTGGGTTTATAATCGATGGAAATTAGAAGGATGAGGGGGATCCAATTGATACTTACAGAATACTGAATGACCTGGATACAGACAAAATTGGGCGGACGTTTGCACTGGTAGGAGGGCTCAGGATTGGAGCAAAGGGAAAACCCATTAGAACGGAGATTAGATGAAACGTCTTTAGCCAGAGAGTGGTGAAATTGTGGAATTCCTTACCACAGAAAGCTGTGGAAACCAGATCATTTAGCACCAACGATATGGCCAGGAACGGGATTGAGAATCTAAAAAGTGACTACAGAGAGTTAGTTTGGAAGCTGAAGTGCAAGACGAGGAGAGTAGTGATCTTAAGCTTTTACCGATGCCACGAACTAGTGAGATGAGGAACAGTCAGCGAATGCAGCCTTACACGTGGCTGTGAGGCTGGTGCAGGAGGGAGAGCTTCAGATACCTAGACCTTTGGGATACCTTTTGGGTAAGGTGGGACCTGCACATGAAGATCGGGTTCTACCTGACTGGAGGAGCATAAATGTCCTGTTTGAGAGGTTTGCTTGTGTGATTCGCACGGGTTTAAACTCGTTTGGCGGGGGGGGGGGGAGGGGGGGGAGGTGGTAGGAATCAGACCATATATCTGAGAGGGAGTGAGTTGCAGACGGGACAGTGACAGGATCTATTGAAACTATCAGGAAGGTTTCTCACGCGATGAAACAAGGGGATCAGTTGCAGTGCGTCTGCTGTAATGCAAGGAATGACCGAAATAAGACTGACAAACTTAGAGCATGGATCAGTACTTGGGTCTACGATGTAGTGGCCACAACAGATACGTAGGTTTCACACGGGCAGGGAACATTGCTTGATGTTCCAGGGTTTAGAATGTTAAAAATGTTTCGAGGTGGCACAGTTATTATATTTTACATTATGATTAAATCTCGCGACAACATTGTGGGCCAAAGGGCCTGTTCTGTGCTGTACTTTTCTATGTTCAATATGCTATTTAGTATATTTAAAACAGAGACAGATAAGTTCTTGAGTTACAAGGGGATCAAAGGGTACGGAGAGGAAGCAGAGAAATGGGGTTCAAACTCTATCAGTCGTCATTGAATGGTGGAGCAGACTTGATGTTCCGAATGGCTTCATTTCTGCTCGTATAGTCTTGTAGTCTTATAATATTTCGATCCTGGATGGCACGGTGGCTCAGTGGTTTGCACTGCTGCCTCACTGCATTAGGGAACTGGGTTCTATTTCATCTGGGTACTCCAGTTTCCTGCCACAGTTCAAAGTTGTGCAGGTTAGGTGAACTGGCCATGCTGAATTAACGATTGTGTACAGGGATGTTGAGGTTACGAGCAATAGTCAAAGGTCCATGTATAGTAGTAGGGTTGAGAATGGGATTGGTTCACATACTCTTTGGAGGGTCAGTATAGACCCGTTGGGCCGAAGGGCCTATTTCTACACCGTAGGGATTTTAAGAAACTGTAGGCTGTGGCAATGTTCCAATGAAGCACTACCCAAGCTCGGGTAACACCCCACTTGACATTTTGGCACGTTACATTCTGTAGGAGTTAATAGTCAATTCCATAAATTCACAGCCTGACCCCATTATGACTGTTCTCCGTTTTTCTGTACACTCTCCCTCCTGGGCTCCCTAAGATCATGTCTTGTTTATGTTGCATTCAACAGAGAAAATCAATTTCTAATATTTGCACATTAATTTACACCCATTATATATCTGTGTTTCTTTCACTACCTTTAAAGCCCATTTGTCTTTCACACTGGGCTTCCAAACACTCTTTTCCACCTCTGCAAAGATACTAAAACGCTCACTTTCCAAACCTTTACACTTCTGAAGAAGATTTACACTGGACTAGAAACATTGACATTATTTCTCTGTCTCTGCAGATGTTGGAAGACCCACTGAGTTCCTTCAAAAATGAAAAGTTACAGAACACATTTTCAATATAGCAAAGATCATTGGATACAGAAAATATGAGATAAAAACAAAAAAATTGTTAGACTTACTGGATGCTTTGAGGAACAGTTACAGAACCCGGAAGATTAACTTTGCTTTCACTCCACAGATGCTGTCAGACTTGTCAGTGTCTTCAGCAATTTCTGTTTCTGAACAAGTTTCAAACATGTGTGTCACAGCTGCTCACACGCCCCTGTCCAACAGGAAATGCCATACACCGGGAAGTGTATGATAACGCAAGGTGTACAAATCCATTTGTTCTGAAACTACATATGGCTGGCATCACCGACACGACAGAGCTATTAATCATGGTCATGGAGAGAAACAAAGGGAAAAGCATTTGCTTTAAACAGAAGATGGAATTACTAGGGGGGAAAGATTCAGATGAAAACGTTAACTACTTTTGAGGAATGTGACAAATTGGAGGCATGGCATCATGAAGATTCCCAAACAGGATGAGAATTTTTTTAAAAGTTAGCGTTCTCACATCAGAAACCAGGATTGGGCACTGCGTACAGGGGAGAAGAGTGACCGGGTCCCAGTGGACATTGAGGACATGCAGCAGAATCGTATTGCAGACATTGCAGCTCAAACTCAGCATTCATGTGATGCTGCAAATCATAGCAGCTGTAGTCGTAGCAGCAGCAGCAGAATTATATTCAACGACACTATAATCTCTCAGTCTACCATTACCATGAAGCCGATCTCCGGTTCAGTGATGAGTGTGGCTGAACATGCCACAGTTAGAACCATATTTACCTAAACTTGACGACAACCCATTCAAGCTACCGTACGTACTGCTTGCATAAACAAACAACAGACCTAACATCTGATAGAGAGGGCGCCATGACCCCAAGACTGTGACCATTTCTTTTAAAACCAGCTATGAATTACTGATGATCTGTCTACTTTTAGTCTTATCTGTTAGAAAAATCCTTGTTCCTTTTGTTAGAGACGGTTCAAGAACTTTCCTCCTATCACCATTTTGCTGACATCATTGATATACTTACTGTGCCTTCCTCTGTGAGGAAAGGTGTAAAATATGGGTGTAAATTATCTTTCTGCTCCCTGTAGCCAATTCTTCAGTCACACGCTCCAATTATCCTCAATATACTTTCCTGACTTCATTTCTACCAAAGGTCACACACCCATCTTGAACTTTTTTTTATATGCTCGGCAAAGCTCGTGCTGCTTGGTTTTTTTTTGTATTTCTTGGCAATTTACTACACCATGTTATTTCTCCTCTTTTCCTCGCTTTCTAGATTCATGCAGTCATATAGCGCAAAAACAGGCCCTTTGGTCCAACTTGTCCATGCTGACCAGGTATTCCAAACTAAACTAGTCCATCTGATAGCATTTTGTCCATGTGCCTGTAAACTTTTCCCATTCATATGTTTGTCCTAATGAGTTTTAAATATTGTAGCTGTACTTACATCTCCCTCTCTTCCTCTGAGAACTCATTCCATATACACACATCACCCTCTGTGTGAAAACATTGACCCTTCGTCCACTCCAAATCTTCCCTCTTTCATGTTAAACCTATGCCTTCTTTGGTTGAACTCCCCCATCCCGTGGAAAAGACTTTGGCTGGTAACTCTATCCATACCTCTCATGATTTTATAAACTTCTACAATGTCATCCCTCAAACTCCTTCACGCTATCTGACACTAACTTCACGAAAAAAAATTGAAAGAATAGCACTGCAAATTTGAAATAATATTCAAATTACAGGAAAATGACACTCAGCCCAAGCTTCATACTGTGATTTGTTTTTCTCCATGTTACACTGCAAAGGAAGCAGGAATCTGTTACGAGTACCACTAAGAGATCAAAGAGCTGAATTGCTTTTTCCAAATGGGGTGATGATCTCTAAAGTGAAAGCGCATCTCTGGTTTGAACCATATAATATGGGAAATTCTTGTACCACATGGTGAGTGTGCAGTTGCGTTTAGCCAAGTGAGATGAAGGCTGAGTATACTTTTTGAAATTTGGAACACAGTGTGAATTCAGTACAAAGGGGGAGATGTGATTTCAATAAGGTTTACTCCAAGAAGGAAACATTCCGGAATGAGATGTGAGTGGGAGGTGTAAAGCACCATGAATGGAGAGGCCGAGCCACACTGCGAACAGAGGCAAATTGGCAGCACAAAACGCAGTTTGATTGTCCTGCAGAGTAGGTAGATTGATCAAAGAGTTTCAGGTGAAGTGGGTAGGAACCATAATGTGAGAGAATGGTCTCTGTAATTTAAGAGAAAGAACCTGGAATCAGAAAGGGGAGACGAGCAGGGAAGAGGTTGGAGCAGCAATGGCAGGGTTTTCTGTGGGGTAAATCAGGACTCACAGCTGAATTTCATGCTTAACATTTGCTTATGGTTCTTGAAATAAACATTATCAATCTTGCCCTCCACTATTGCTCATCACTAGTATTCTTAAGAACTTCTGTAATCCAAGGGTTGTTCACCTTCTTATCGAGTCCATCTTTTTGAACAGAAACATTACTGAGCGGTTTGGAATATCTGCTTGAATGTCTGCTCATGTATACTCACTGACCATCCACTGGGTCTATTTTCATATTCCGCTTCAGACCAGATGTGAGGCAGATATCCTCAATTTACATGCCTGGTTCTTTTCACTCATTCAGGGGGGTCTTCTGCATGTGGCTGAGCACATGATCCGTGGAGGCTGGCTCCATTCTCCCAGTTTCGTCATCGCTTTTATTTCTGTTTAATGATGCGACACTCCTGTGAGCCGCGTCTAATGTGACCTCATTTTCCTTCAAACCAGAAATCCCCTAATTCCTGTGGACAGGACCTTCAGATATCACTGTCCCATCTCCCACGGTGTTGTCCTTAATCCGTCCCCTCCATCTCAGAACACTTATAGATTCCTCCTTGTCCACATTTCCTCCTGCACTAGAAGCCACATTCACATCATCAACTTACGCCATTTCCACCATCTCCAGCAGGACAGCACGATCAAACACATCTTCTCCTTCCACCCCCACTCTCAGTATTTCACAGGGACCATTCCCTGTGTGTCACCCTCCATTACCCCGAACACTTCCCCACTCCCCCATGGCACCTTCCCATGCAATTGTAGAAGCTGCAACACTTGTCCATTCATCTCTTCCCTCCTCACTGTCCAAGGCCCCAAAAATACCTCCCAGGTGAAGCAGCATTTCACTTGTAAACTTTAAATCTGTTCTCCTGTCATTGCTGCTCACAATGCAGTCTCTCTATATTGGCAAGACGAAACAGAGATTGATTTGAGGAACACTCCCACTGTGTCTGTAGAAATAACCCTGACCTTCTCATTGCTTCCCATTTCAATAACTTACCTTGCTCTCATGCTAACATTTTGGCCCTGGGCTACTGCAATGTTCCAAGGAAGCACAACCCAATCTCGAGTAACAACTCACTTTACACTTTCATACGTTACATCCTGTAGGAGTTTACGTACAATTTCATAACTTCACAGTCTGACCGCATTATAACTGTTCTCCAGTTTCCGTGCATTCTCCCTCCTGGCCTCCCTATGACCTTGTGTGGTTGTACCTTGTTTACCTTTCACTCAATAGAGAGAATCCCTTTTCCCCATTCACATCTTCATTTAAAGCAATTTCACATGATCTTCTCGTTCACCACTACTAAAAACATGTTTATCTTTTGCCACACCCTCTTTTACCCGTCAACCCACTCCCGACATCTGTCAAAGGATTATAAAACACATCTTCCAATTGTTTTCACTTCTGAAGAAGTGTCACACTGGACTTGAAACGCTAACTCTGTTTCTCTGTCTCTGCAGATGCTGCCAGACCTGGTGAGTTTCTCTAGAAATGAATAGGTTCAAAACAAAATTTCAATTAAACAATTAACTATGAATTCTGGAAATGAAGAGGCAAAAATTGCTGGAGAAAATGGGAGCTTTGTAGAAGGGGAACTGGCCCTGAAAAATTAACTCTGCTTCCACTCCACAAGATACTGCCAGACCTGCCGAGTTTCATCAGAAATTTATGTTTTTAAACAAGTTCCATAGACGTGTGTAAAGGTTCTCAAACGCCTTGCCGAACACGGAACGCCGTGCACTGGGAAGTGACCGATAATGCAAAGTGCACAAATTCCTTGATCTGAAACTGCATAAGGTTGGCATCACTTACACTGCCGAGCTCTTAATCATGGTCAGAGAGAGAAACAGAGGAGAACACATTCACATCAAATACAGAAGATGGCATTGGGGGAATGGAAAACATTCAGATGCATGTGTGAAGGGGTTTGAGTAAAGTAACAAATTGGAGGCCTGAAACCAGAGAGTGACCCTCTGCAGAATGCGTATACGAAAATGGAAGTGTTATCACATTAGAAACCAGGTTAAGACACTGAGTACAGGGTTGATGGGTGAATGGGTTTTGGTGTGATCTGGGAATTGTCAGTAGAATTGAATTGAACGTATTGGAGATCAAAGTGGGCATTCATGTCGTACGGCACAATCACAGCAGCAGCAGAACTTTATTCAACTACACTCTTTAAAATTTTCCCCAGGATAATCCCTCAGCCTGCCATTACCATCAAGCCGATTTTTGGTTCAGCGACGAGTGTGAGTAAACATAATAGGGTCGGAACCATGTGGACCTAAATCTGATGATAATCTATTAAAGCTACAGCACTTGACTGGTTACATTCGAAACAGCAGGACTAACATCTGATACAGAGGGTGAATTGATTCCAAGACTAACAGATCAGATCGAAGTTCTGCAGTGCTGCCGCATCCAGACATAAATGTCGATGGACTATTAAACAATTCACTGGAGGAGAAGACTCCATAAATATCGCCATCCTAAATAACGGTACAGACCTGTACATCAGTGCAAAAGGCATGTTTGTATCATATGCACCGCCCTCAACCAGAAGTGTTGAGTTGATGATCCACGTCATCCTCGCCATGCCGCTCACAGAATCACAGATGCCAGTCTTTAATCAATTGATTTACTCTATGTGACATTAAGAAACAGCGAAACACCGTAGATACGACAAAGGCAATGGGCCCTGACACCATTCCTGCAATAGGATTTAAGACTTGTGCTGCACAACAAGCCGTGTCCCTGGGGAACGGTTTTGTTCCAGCTCCAACTCTGACATCCCCCTGGCAATGTGGAAAATTACTCAGCAAAGTCCAATCCCATAAAAAGGGAATAGCTATACTCTGACCATTTACCACGCCCTGAGTCCCACCGCGATAGTCACATTGGTGGGAGCTCTTTTTGACAGAGCTGTCAAGTAACACAGAAATAACCAGCTCAGTGTGGTTTAAGATAGGTCCCCATGTGGAGATGGTGCTGTTGTGGAAATATCACTGGATTACTAATCCATACCAGGCTAATGCTGTAGCAGCTGGTGGAAGTTATAATTAATAAAATATCGAGATGTAAAACCGGGAGTCAGTGACTTTGAAGCCAATGTCGATTGTAAACATCAATTTCCTTTTGCAATGTAGTTTTAGGAAGTGAATCTTCCGTGCTTTCCTGGTCTGGCCTAAACGTGACTCCAGACACACAGAAATGTGATAACCTCTTCAATCGTCTCTCGAAACGGCCAAGCAAGACACTCTATTGTATCAAAATGTTCCGGGGTCTTAAAGGATAAAACCGTGCAGATCACCCGGCACCAGCCTCAGTATTGGAACGGGAAACACTATCCTGTTGACCCTGCAGAGATCTTCTTCCTAACTTCTGAGAGCTGTTGGCAACATTTACAGAGCTTTCCCACAGACTGCGCAGAAACATCGGGAAAGGAGGAGGTCATTCAACACACTGAGAATCCTCCATTCTAGTTTATGGTGAAAATCTCCTCAATTCAGTTTTCCCCACCAAGTGTTCATATCCTTTAGTATGTTTAAAGATCGGAACATATAAAATGGGAACTGCTGTATTAGCTTTAGTCCATCAATTATGATCCTCCATTCAATATACAGTCAGTTATCCAATAAGGTGTGGTTATTAAACGCAATTTCGCTGGATGAGGAGACGGGGAGTGGGAGTAACTGGAGGTGTGAGACAATGGTTGTCCAATCGCAATAATGAGAACATTCAATAAAATTTTTGCCAGATCAGTTGAAATGGTTAGTTACATCAAATTGTGAATCTGCCTGACAGAACCTTCCCAGACACTATAAATTGGAACAATGGACCAGCCAGAATGGAGAGCTCTGCACACCTTGCTAGCTAGCTACTCTATAAACTGTCCTACCTGCCCAGCATGGGGACCATTGCACACCTTTGCCAGTATATTGCTACTATACTTGCACCACATAAATGTCTTGCACGGGAAGGTTTGTAACCCACGCAGTGAGTGACAGTAAATGGGCTCCTACAAATATATGTCTCTGTATCTTCACTGCCGAAATACAAGGCAAGAGATCGTTGGTGGCAGTAGAAAAGAAAAATATTATTTGAGCGAGAGTAGACATAGATGAAATCAGCTTAAATGTGAACAACTGAGAGGGCTCTGTGTCATTAACAGAGGGAGACTGAAGGCCGTGTCATAGACAGAGGTGATTATGTGCGTATGAATATTAAAGTAAATGCGCTGCCAGACCCTACAGCAATATAAAGCAATCCGTACGGGAATGATAGGATTTTGGTCTGCGTTTAGATACAAGCCATGGAATACCGACTCAGATTTAGTTTAGCAGCAGCAGATTATTGGCTTTATTAAGTCTGTGTTTCATAGCTAAAGGTTCAAACAACAGATGGGATGAACCAGTGAAGTATATTCTGCAGTTGTCAATAGATAATATTAAAAATGGCCAAGATATGGTGTCAGTAATCAGCTTGTGGTCAAGGGGATCACCGTAGTTGTGACTCGTTGTTTTAGCCTCAGTTATGGGCCAGGGATGAGATGGAGTAAGTGGAAGGAAATGGAGTTTGCATTCAGAAAAGAGACAGTGGCCTCCAAGCTTTCAATATTTAAATAGCAAGGGCAGTGATGCAACGAATCCTGGTTCATGCCTGAAAGTGAGTGGGTCAACCAACAAAGCCCAGTGCCAGAACTAAAGAAGGAGAGAAAGAATGAACAAGTTCACTGTTGTTTGTTGTGGTTTGGAGCGTGAATACTTACAGAGTTGCATAAATGAAAAGAACAGAAATACAATCGCACATGGTTAATTCAAATAATTAATCAACAGCGAAACTTACCAGGGACACCAACGATAGCCAGGATAGGATAATAACAACATTGAATAGCGTAAAGTGCATATTTGATCTGCATTGATAACGGCCACCAATAAAACGTAGAAAGAATCCAAACATAATAGGATACCCTCCTGTCCATTGTTGGAACATTCCAGTCTATTGTTTTCAGATCCTGATCCACTGTTGGAACTGTCCAGTCGAATGTTCTCGGATTCTGATTCATTGTTGTAACGTTCCAGTATAACGTTCTCAGATTCTGATCCACTGTTGGAACTATCCAGTCTAATATTCTTCGTTTCTGATCTCTCCCTCTCTCTGGAGCAGCCGATTCCTGTTAGTGCTATCGATAATGCTCCCGCCCATACCATGGAATAACATATTGAATGGAGCACTTTTATTATTAAATGATGGAAACCCTCCACTGGCATAATTAGATTCCATGGAGACTGACATTAGTTACAGTCACCAAACAAACAGGTTCAGTTAACCAGTTCCTTACAACTTTTTACATAACACAACGAAATGGAATATTTACTCGGTTTGGATGGAATGGATGAGGGTTGCTGAGAGCTAGAACAAAAATCTTTCAGTCTTTATAATCTGTCTTCCCTTTATGTGGGAATATGATTGGAACACTGCACTGTTGTGTATGTTTCACCCTGTTTATAAAAGGAGACAAGAATTAAATAACAGACGAGCTGCATAAAATGTTTGGTGGAGACGTTTCGAGATACCTTTGTGTAATGCTGCTCCAAGCTTGAAATTCCCTAATATCAAGTTCTTTCTTTCACTTATGACATTACTCAGAGCATTGAAACTGCTGCTCAGCAACAGGGAGAAACAGAAGGTAGACACTCAACTACTCGAGACTGGGACACAAGAATAAGAGGCAGTCTTTCAACTGTTTGAAACTGGGGCACAGGGACAAGAGATCGACACTCAACTGCTCGATACTGGGACACAAGAACAGGAGACAGTCTTTGAACTGTTCGAGACTGGGACACAGCGACAGGAGATCGAAACTCAACTGCTCGATACTGGAACATAGGAACAGGAGGCAGTCATTCAATTGTTTAAGACTGTGATACAGGGAAATCTGGAGTCTAGTGAGTCCCCAGATTTCTGTTCCCCAGGAACAAGAGGAGGGGACTCACTACCCACCAGTATGGGACACTGGGAGAAAAGGGAAATTGGCTTTTTACTAACAGAAATATCTCAATAAGGAGCATGAGTGAGTCATTCAATCCTGCTCCAACATTCTTCAAAATCATGGCTGATCTGATTGAAATGCCCTCATTCCATTTTACAGAGATTCCCCTCTCTGCAGCCCCTGCTCTATTTGTTGGTCATGTTGCAGATCCAGATGCTGTAATTACAGTCACCATGTTTCATCCAGAATTGGCTCACCAAAGTCTCTGGTCTTCCTGAATTTCCACGGCAGCTTAAAACACAGCCTCCAGAAAACCATCCCTAGCATTTCCACGAACGTACAAAAAACTAGAGTTAATTCAAATGTCAGTCAAATGCAAGTGAGCAACCCGGTCTGAATCACGAACATGTTGCTGAGCACATGAGCAGCAGAGAGTGATTAACACAGGCGTTCAATGGATAGGCACAGAGCAAGTTACAAAGGTGTGCCTCAAAACTGCTAAAACCCCACTATCCAACATGGAGCCCAGTGCAAGACACTGGGAAGTCAAAGAAAACACAAGCAATGCTTTTTGAACATTGTTGCTAAGCTTCGTAATGTTGGAAGCTGATGCTCTTGGATGAGCAACATTCAAGGGCAGGAAAAGATATAGGACAATTATTCACATTAAAGCTAGACAATCAAAACTGGATGGTGGGGAAGCAGTTTAAATATCAACAAATGCGAGGGTTTTGGGAAATAGACAGAGGGAGAGAGACTCTGACTCAGTGTTATGGAAGGATGCGTTTGTAGGTTTCAGAATGCTGTAATGAAGACATTTCGATCATATCTAGCAACATCGGTTAGTATGTCTGGGAATGATGAATTAATACGATATTGGTGCAAGGTCAGATAGAGTCAGAGTCTCGGAGATGTACAACACGGAATAAGACGGTTTAGTCTAACTCGTCCATGCTGTTGGGATATCCCAAATTAAAGTAATCACATTTGCCAGCATCTGGCCAATATCGATGTAAACCCTTCCTCTGCATGCACCCATCCAAATGCCATTTAGACGTTGTAATTGTAAAACCCTCCACGACCTCCTCTGGCAGCTCATTCCACACATTCACAGCACTCTGTGGGAGAAAAAGGTTGCTCTTTAGGTCATTTTAAAATCTTTTCTCTCTCATCGGAAATCCATGCCCTCTAGTTTTGTGGAAAAAAATCTTGGTTATACACCCTATACTCGCTCCTCACAGTACAGGAATAAAATAACCCAACCTACTTGCGCACTCCCTATATCTCGAATCCTGGCAACATCCTTGTAAATCTTTACTGACTCCCTTCAAATTTCACAATATATTTCCAAAAGGGGGGAGACCAGAACTGAATGCAGTACTCTAAAAGTGGCTAAAGTCATGTGCTGAACAGCAGCAACATGACCATCCAATTCATACAGTCAAAGCACTGGCCAATAGAGGAAAACATACCAAATGCCTTCTTCACTATCCTATCTACCTGTGACTCTACTTTCAAGAAAATATGAACCTGCATTCCAAGGTGTCTTTTTCTGCAACACTCCCCAGGACCTTACCTTTAAGTTTATATGTCCTGCCCTGATTTGCATTTCTAAAATGCAGCACCTCCTATTTATCTAGATTAAAAAGCTTCTGCCAATTCTCAGCCTATCTGTCCATCTGATCACGATCCCATAATACACTGAGGTCACCCTTCTTTGCTGTCCACTACGCCATCAATTTTGGTTTCATCTTCAAACTTAACAACTATTGCTGCAATTCTCACATCCACATGATTTATGTGAATAGTGAAAAGCAGTGGAGCCAGCACTAATCCTTGTAGCACACCAATGGTCACAACCGTCCTGTTTGAAAAACAACCCTTCATCACCACCCTCTGTCTCCTACATTCGGGCTAATTCTGTATACAAATGGCTAGTTTTCCTTGTATTTCATATGAACTAAACTTGTTAAACAATCTACCATGCAGAAAGTTGTCAAATGCCTTACTGAAGTCCATATCAACAATGTACACCTCTGTGTCAATGAATCCTCTTTGTTACTTCTTCAAAAATCCTCAGTCAATTTAGTGAGACACAACTTCCCATGCTTCGAAACATGTTGCCTTTCACTTAACAGTCCTTGCTTTTCAAAATCCATGCAAACCTTGTGCCTCATAATCCTTACCAACAACGTGCCCTCCACTGAAGTCAGGTTTACTGGCTTTTGCTTATTATCCTTCTTAAATGTTGTCAGTAATCGCACCAAGTTCGCAAACCTCCTATCTTCTGGCACCTCGTCTGTGACAATTGACGGTACAAATATCTCAGCAAGGGGCCCAGCAATCACTTCACTCGCTTCCCGCAGTGTTCCAGGGTACATCTGATCAGGTCCTGGAGATTTTCCCACCTTTACGGGCTCTATGAACTCCAGCATCTCCTTCTCTGTAATACTGGCAAGTTTCAAGATGCCACGGTTTATTTCCAATGTTCTTTAGATTCATTATCCTTCCGCATAGTCAATACTGACGCACGATACTTGTTTGATATCGCCTCCATCTCCTGCGGTTTTGGACATCGGCAACCTTGCTGATTTTAAGTGGCCCAAAACACCCCTAATTTACTCTTTTGTCTTGAATGTATGTGTGGAGTCCCTTTGGATCCTCCATAACCCTATTTCCCAGAACTACCTCATGTCCCCTTTATGGCCTCCGGATTTCCCTCTTATGTATAGTCCTACTGACTTGAGAACCTTATCGACAGTCACTTCATATCTGGAATTAAGAGCCAAATGACGATGATGAATATATTTTCAATTTTTGGAATAACACATCAGGTTCGCTGATGGCCTTGAAGGAAGCAAACTGCCATCCTTACCTGGCCTGGGTTACATGTGACTCCAGACCGACAACAATGTGTTTGACCCGTAACTGTCGTCTGGGCAATTGGTCATGGGTAATGAACGCAGGTCCAACCAATGATACCCTCATCCAGTGAATGAGTACTGAAAAAAACCTTTACTCCTGCTCTCTCCACCTGACATATGCTTTCCTCTTATCCATGACCAGACATTCATTTCTCCAGTCCTCCAGCATTTCTTACACCGACCAACCTTACACTTCACCCTAACAGGGACAGATTGTCTCTGTGATTTTGACATCTCGTTTTTGATGGCTGCCCTGTTCTCAGCTGGCCCCGTAATTGTGAATATCTGTTCCAATCCAGTTTGGAAGATCTTGCTAATATCATCAAAATTGCACTTCCTCCAAATTAAAACATTGTCTTTTAGACCCAGTTCATCCTTTTCCATCTCTATTTTAAAAATAGTAGAATTATGATTATGTGTCCCAAAGTGCTTCCCCACTGATACCTGTCTCCTGCCCTGCCATATTCCCAAGGGGAAGGTGACGTTGAGCTCCTTCTCTGTGATGGAGAGCATTGGTCAAGCAGCTGCAGCGTTGTAACTGGGATTGCAGTCAACAGTGTTTTCAACTCATTGGGCTGAATCGAACAGTAATTTATCTCAGTGCCATTTTCAGTTAGTGTGACAGAGGGATTGTCTGCACAAGTTCGAGCTGGATTCCTGCTACCTTATCGAACTCACCTCAATAACTATCTACCCCACCCCATCGGGTGCCCCTTTCATTCAATACCAGCTCTATTCTCCCAACCATCACGGCTGGAGGTACTCACCATCGCAGTGATGCCACTGGATATTATGTGATCCCTGGCACTGGTGCCATTTTTAAAAGGCCAGTGGGCACACGGTTGAGATTTTTTTTATTTCTAAGCTGGTTTGTACAGTTTACACTGAACATGGCAGTTAAGAGTCAATTATACCAGGGTTTGTCGAGAGGGGCACGGAGGTCCTGGTGGATGCTAGTACAGAGGGCGACCAGTCTCTTCTCAGAAAGCATCACACCAATCATGGTCTGAGCTCCCCACCCAGCTCAGTGCAGTATCTGCGGTCTGAAGAAATGTCCAGCAAAACAGGACAAGCATCAATAACCTTCCCAGCTCTGTCAGGATCAGGATCACTGCATTCTCTCTGTTACCTCACGCTCACTGTATATCTGTTGCAGCAGCGACCCAGAATAGCGTTCATGCTCCACCACTCTCACTGCTGCTTGTAGCACCTTCCCTCTCTCTCTCTCCCCATTATCCGACCCCCCTCCCCTCCCCCACACACACATGCACCCTAATAACACTGCATGGATACGACACTGTGGACTGAATCCCTCCAGGCACCTCACCCCACTTACGCCAGCACTAACAGCAGAGGTCCCCACTCCCACCCTCCCTCCCTTCTCTCATTCCCAGAGAAACAGCCTGGAATAGGACAGTAAGGGTCAAGCCGGGTGCTGGAGTGTCCGATATCCATTCCCTCACCTCCCCCTCCCCCTGCCATGTTGCAAGGTCCTACGAGCCGGGGAGGACTGGGACGCCTCGTGTGGAGATTCTGATACGTCCCAGCAACCGAGTAAGGAGCAATGTTCAGTGGAGGGCAATTCTCACTTTAAGCACACTAGCAGCTCCGTTCCCCTCCCCCCCGACACAATTTTGAAGCCCTGGCCCTGATGCCATTTCCCTTTTGTGTAGAGCTGGTATAAATGGAATCCCCACGGTCTTGGCGGGCAGGATTGTGGGTTCACCACACATCGTCACCACCACCACCCAGGATGGAAGCTCCGAGACTCCCTCCTACACCTCCTCCTGTAAATAGCCCAGATACTGAAACTAATCTATGAGATTTACTGCTCTCCCCACTTGTCCTGACATCTTCAATAATCTGTTCTCATATACACCCTGGGCCCTCTGTTCCTGTACCTCCTTTATAAAGTGACAACATGTTTTATATTGTCTTTCAATGTCCTTCCTACTAAAGGGCATCGCCTCACACTGCGCTGCATTGATCCTCATCTGCCATAGAGCTGAACATTACACCAACATATAACTTTCCTGCTGGAGTTCCACACCGTCCTTAACAAACTTTACAATTCTTTCAGGTTGGATATCTGCTAAGATTAAAATTGTCCTACAGTCACATTCCTCTCAAAAATACTGACACACACCAAACAGAGCGAGTGAAATATTGACACACTCTCCATGTCTGTTTTTCCTGTCAATGTATAGTGAGTTCCTCTATGTGTCTGTATTCGTGTGTGTATCTGTGTGGGGCGGGTCAAGCAGTCTCTCTAATGTTTAAAGTGATGTAATATCCCCCGATATGAGTTCTGAGTAAGGATCACTCGATCCAAAACGTCAACTTTCATTTTTGTCCGAAGATGCTTCCAGAGCTGCGGAGATTTCTGTTGTTGTCAATCTCTTTTGCACCGCCACCCCGATCGCCCACTATCATCGTGGTGCTAAAGTGTGTACAAGGTCAAGGATTCAGTCTGGGAGAGAGAGAGGGAGGACAGCAGCTCACAGCACAATCCAACCTGAATTTTGAATGCACCTGTCACACCCACACACACATGCACACACTAGGTTGGTTTGGAGAGGATTGTCATTGTACTTAGGCCCGCAGAGTGGAACATGTTCATATGGAGAAATGTCTGCGCTCCTTCTGCAATGTGGAAATGGTTTTTCACTGGGTAGTATTTCCAAGACACAATGTACACATTGAAGCATATTTCCATTGCAATTATATCCAAGCAATTCCGAGTGAACCACTTTCCAAGGCGATGAGAATAATTTTAATGCACTTTCTGTACCTTGGAAGTTTTAATGTTTTACTCTCAAAAGTAACCTTACATTTGAGAAAGGATTGAAAAGACTTAAACCAGACCATGAGAGTGTGGGCTTGTATCACTTTAACGAAAAGAGGGAAAGGGAGAGGAAGGGAGAGTGATTTTGACCCGCTTCAGTGATTCACCTCAAAAACAAGAAGAATTCCCATTGCACAGAGATGCAGAGACAGAGATCCACACACTAATGCAAGAATACATGTAACAAGCACCGAGAAATAGACATGCACACAGAGGTTAACAGAGACATATATAGACACACAGGAATAGACAAACAGGAACAGAAATATGCAGATACATACTTGGACACACAGACATATATAGACTCATCGAATTATACAGGGTATTTGCAAATAGGCCTAACGGCCCATACAGTACATGCTGACCATAATCCCAAGCTAAACCAATCCCACCTGCCTGCGCTTGACTCAGATTTGTCCAAATGTTCTCTTATTCTTGTACTTAACCAAATGCATTTTGAATACTGTAACTTTACACACAATCCAGCGCTTCCTCAGTCGGTTCATTCCCTTTACAAACCACATGCTGTGTAAAAGATGAATCAACTCCTAGGTCCTGATAAGGTGGACCCAAGAAATTTGTAGAAAGCTAAGGAAGTGATTGCTGGGTCCCTTGCTCAAATGTTGTCATCATTAATAGCCACAGGTGAGATGCTGGAAGTCATATGTTTGATTAACGTTTTGTTATTAAACAAAATGGAAAGAAAAAGATAAGAACTATAAATTGGGGAGCCTGAAATCAGTGGTGGGCATGGTGTTGGAGGGAATCATGAGCTACGGGATTTACATACATTTGGAAAGGCAAGGACTGATTACGGATAGGCAAGAGTGATGACTGCAGATGCTAGAGATCAGAGTCTAGATGAGAGTTGTACTGAAAAGCACAGCAGCCTCTAACGAACAGGAAAATCGGCGATCTGCACAAAAGGCCTTTATATGGATAGTGAAATGGGGTTGTGCGTGGATAATAATGTCTCACTAATTTCATTTTGTTTTTGTTGAGAAGTAACGGACAGGATTGATGATGGCAGAACGCTGGATGTGATCTATATGGACTTCACTTAAGCGTTCGACATAGCTCCCCATGGAGACTGCTTAGTAAGATCAGATCACATGGAATACAGGGAGAATTACCCAGTTGGATACAGAACTGGTTCAAAGGTAGAGGACAGCGGGTGGTGTTGGAGGATTGTTTTGCAGACTGGAGGCCTGTGAACAGTGGAGTGCCACAAGGACCGGTGATGGATCCGCTACTTTTCTTCATTTATAAAAATGATTTTGATTTGTACATAGGACAGTTACTAAGTTTGCAGATGACACCTAAATTGGAGGTATAGTGGCCAGCAAAGAAGGTTACTTCAGATTACGATGGGATCTTAATCAAATGGACCAATGGACGGAGGAGAGGCAGACAGAGTTTAATTTAGATAAATGTGAGATGCTGCATATTGGAAAGGCCTATCAGGGCAGGATTATACACTTACTGGTGAAGTCCTTGGGAGCGTTGCTGAACAACATGATCTCAGAGTACAGGTTTATACTTCCTTGAAAGTGGACTTGCAGGTAGATAGGACAGTGAAGAAAGTATTTGAAATATTATTGGTCAATCCATTGTGTATATACGTTGGGAGACTGGATTGCGACTGTGAAGTACATTGGTTCGGCGACTTTTGGAATACTGTATGCAATTCTGATCTCACTGCTCTGTAGGAAGGATGTTGTCGAACTTGAAAGGGTTCAGGAAGGGTTTACACTGAGGTTGCAATGGTTGGAGGGTTTGAGTTACAGGGACAGGCTGAATAGGCTGAGCCTGTTTGCCCTGGAGAATCAGATGTTGAGGGTTGATGTTAGAGGTTCGTAAAATCATGGGTTGAATAGCCAAGGTCTTTTCCCTAGGATAGTGCAATCAAAAACTAGATGGTAAAGGTTTAAGATTGGATGGGAAAGACAAAACTGGGTTCTAATGGGCAACATCTTCATGTAGAGGATGGTCCGTGTGTAATGAGCTACCAGAGGAAGGTATTGAGGCTGGCAGAATTACAACACTTAACAGGCATCTGGATGGACAGATGAATGGGAAGGGTTCTGCTGTAAATTGACCAAATACTGGCAAATGGGTGGAGAATAATTTTGGCTATCTAGTTGGAATGGACACGTTGGACCAAAGGGTCTGTTTCGATGCTATACAGCTCTATGATGCTATGTCTTCTAAGAAAAGTAGTCCTCTTATCCTAAAACAATCCCCCACTCGAGGGAAAAGACACCTACCATTCAACATTACTGATGCCTCTCATGATATGATAAACCTCTACAATGTTACCTCTCAGCCTCCTCCGCTCCAGTAGAACATGTCCGAGTCTGTTGAGCCTGTCCTAATAATTAAAACACTCCATTCCCAGCAACATTCTGATAAATCTCTGCTGAACTCTTCCAAACTTGATAATATTCTCCATATAACAGGGCGACCAGAACTGCACACAGTCCTCCAGGACGTGCCTCATGAGTGTCCTGTGCATCCTGAAAATACCATCCCAACTCCTGATCTCAAAAGACTGTCCACTCCTATTCGTCATCTATATAAATGATTTGGATGTGAACGTAGGACATATAGCTAGTAAATTTGCAGATGACACCAAAATTGGAGGTGTAGTGAACAGTTAAGAACGTTGCCAAAGAGTAAAATGGAATCTTGTTCAGATGGGCCAATGGATTGAGTAGTGGCAGATGGAGATTTATTCAGATAAATGCAAAGTGCTACATTTTGGAAAATAAATCAGAACAGGACTTATAGATTTATTAATAAAGTCCTGGAGAGTGTTGCTGAATAAAGAGACGTTGTAGTACAGGTTCATATTTACTTGAAAGTAGAGTTACAGGTAGATATGACAGTAAGTAGGTGTTGAACATGCCTTCCTTTATTGTTCAAACCACTGAGTACAAGAGTTGGGAGGTCATGTTGCGGGTATATAGGACGTTGGTTCGGCGACTTTTGCAATATTGCGTACAATTCCGGTCTCATTCCTATCGGAAAGATGTTGTGAAACTTAAAAGGGTACGGCAAAGATTTGCAAGGATCTTGGCTGGGCTGGAGGATTTGAGCTGTAGGGAGAGCCGGAATAGGCTGGGGATGTTTTCTCTGAATCACTAGTGGCTGAAAGATGAATTATGGAGGGTTATATAATCATGAGAGGCATGCATAGAATAAATAGACAACGTCTTTTCCCCAGGATGGGCGAGTCCACAACTCGCATAGGTTTAGGATGAGAGGGGAAAGATTTAAAAGAGACCTCAGTGGCAATTTTTATGCATAGAGGGTGCTATGTGTATGGAATGAGTTGCCAGATGCTGGTCAAATTAAAGTATTTAAAAGACATCTGGATGGGTATATAAATAGGAAGGCTTCAGAGGGGTATGGGCAAGTCTTGACAAAATTGACAAGATTAGGTTAGAGAAACTGGTTGACATGGACAAGTTGTACCACAGGGTCTGTTTCCGTGCAGTGCATCTCTATAACTCCACGTCTATATAATGAAGGGCATCACGTGAAACACCTGCATAATCACCCTGCCTACATATGAAGCAAACTTGAATGAATTATGCCTGAAACCCTAGGTTTATCTGTTCTACAACACTACCAATGACTGGACATTTAATTGTATATGTGTTTTTTTTTTAGATTGTTTTACCAAAGTACCGTACCTTGCATTAATCAGCATTAAACTCCATCTGCAATTCTTTCGCCCAGTGAGTGATAACATTGGGAAAGAAAGGCTGGCAAGTAATCAGTTGCCTTGTATCATTTAATGTTTTTAGGAAGAAGGCAGTCACACATTAGAGACGGGAAACAGAGATTGGTGTTTCAGGCTAGAAAGTATGCTCTGTCTTTGTCTCTGATGATCAGTGTTGATATCTATTCGAGATCCTTCATAGTGCAGTGTGGGTCTGCAGGATTTCATTCCCTCATATTGCAGACTACAGACAATAGTCATTTAAACTACAAATAATAGCCAAGTATTTAAGGATGTTCATAGTTATCTCGAAGGCAGAGCACATAAACTCAGCATCCTCCAGTTGAGGGAAGCACCTTGCATTTTTAACAACGTTATTATTCTAATTGGGTAATTCAGTAAAAAGAACCAGATTTCAATGAATCCATGCCGATCTGAAAGCTGGCATTTAAAGGTAAAAATGTGGGCATGGTTTAGATCTTGTGTAGTCGGTAGTATCCCTGGCTCTGACGCAAAGCTCTGGATTCTATTCCAATTCCTGAAATTGTCTGGTAGTGTCCCTAGCTCGAGACCAGATTGTCTGGATTCAGATGCAGCATGTCAGAACAGTCTGATGAATAAACACACAGGAGATTAATGTTTCAACTTTTGGGGCTATTGTGGAGGGGTGTTGGTGTCCCTACCTCTGGTCCCCAAAGGGCTAGTTTCTAATCCTACTGGAGGTGTTTTATAATATGTCTGAACGCGTTGACTAAAATGATTTTAAAATTGTGGTTTGATTCAGATGGAAGAGGTGTCAGTATTGAACTTCAGAACTTAAGCCCCATGTGACTGAAATCACAGCCCCTGAGTGGGAGGGACATTTGCACCTTCTAAAGGTTTATAAATTCATGAAGTGCATGGATAGGGGGTGAGTAGTCAAGATCTTTTCCCCATGTTGGAAGTCCAAAATTGGAAGGCATAGATTTAATTTGAGGGGGAAAAAAATTAAAGTGACCTCAGGGGAACTTTTTCACTCAGAAAGTGGAGCGTGTACATAATGAACTGCCAGAAAAGGTGGTGGACGTTTGTATAATTACAACATTTAAAATACCCCCAGACGGGTATATTAATAGGAAGGATTTAGAGTGATATGGACCAATTGCTGGCAAATAGATGTATCACCAACCCTCTGAAGAGGTACCCACCCAGAATCATCTCACCACATTTAACCCTGATTAATGCACTTGACATTATGTGCAACTTAGCATGGGCAATTCACATAACCTGCACAACTTTGTACTGTGGGAGGAAACCCACACAGATACAGCGAGAACGTGAAAAGTCCACACAGTCAGTCAGCTGTGCCAGCAATCAAACCCAGATCCCTGGTACTGAGAGGCAGTAGTGCTAACCACTGAGCTACTGCACCATCCCAAGTAGGGTACGATTAATTTCAGAAATCAGGTTGGCATGGATGAGTCGGTTAAATGTGTTTGCTTCCGCGCTGTACACCTCTAAGATTCATCAAACCATTTGATCTAGGTCCCTGAGTAATCTTCATTGTCCACTATATAGTCAAACTTGGTTTCATCCACAATCTTTCTAAGTTTGTGAGAAGATTTGTAGCTCGGGTGCTCGTTGTTGTGGTTCTGTTCGCTGAGCTGGGAGTTTTTCTTGCAAACGTTTCGTCCACTTTCTAGGTGACATCTTCAGTGCATGGGAGCCTACTGTGAAGCGCTTCTGTGCTGATTCCTCCGGAATTTATACTGGTTTGAATCTGCCGCTTCCGGTTGTCAGTTGCTGTCCGTTGCAGTGGCCGGTATATAGGGTCTAGGTCGATGTGTCTGTTGATAGAGTTCGTGGATGAGTGCCATGCTTCTAGGAATTCCATGGCTGTTCTCTGTTTGGCCTGTCCTATAATAGTGGTGTTGTCCCAATCGAATTCATGTTATTTTTCATCTGAGTGTAAGGTACTAGGGATAGCTAGTCGTGTCGTTTCGTGGCTAGTTGATTTTCGTGGATGCGGGTTGTTAGCTATCTTCCTGTTTGTCCTATGTAGTGTTTTGTGCAGTCCTCGCACAATTTCATTAACAGATGCCTAAGGGAAAGACAACGGAACGAGGACATGTCACAACCCAAAGCACTAGCCACACTACCATACATCAGGAGTATTTCTGAACTGACAGCCAGACTGCTGCGACCACTAGGACTCATAACAGCACACAAAACGACTAGCCACGAAACGACACGACCAGCTATCCCTAGTAGCCATACACTCAAATGACAAACAACATGAATACGATTGGGACAACATCACTATTATAGGGCAGGGCAAACAGAGAACAGCCATGGAATTCCTAGAAGCATGGCACTCATCCACGAACTCTATCAACAGACACATCGACCTAGACCGTATATACCGGCCACTGCAATGGACAGCAACTGACAACCGGAAGCGGCAGATTCAAACCAGTATAAATGCCGGAAGAATCAGCACAGAAGCGCTTCACAGGAGGCTCTCAAGCACTGAAGATGTCGCCTAGAAAGGGGACGAAACGTTTGCAAGGAAAACTCCCAGCTCGGAGAACAGAACCACAACAACAATCTTTCTAACCACGCCTTCAATAATTTTCATCTGAATCATTTGTATAAATGTCAAACAAAAATGGATTGAGCACAAGTCCCTGTGGAACACCGCTGCGCACAGTCTCACAAAGCTGGTTCCTTTTCTCTGAAAGCTTAATTTTCTCAGAGATACAGTGTCCTTGATTTTATTTTTCAATGGTGTAGTAAACAGTTCCCGGTACCAAGGTGACTGGTTTGGTGATTTAAGGGAAAATGAAAGGGGAGTGGTCAGCTCTCGAGATGAGCAGTTCAGTCCAGAACCAGTTTGTAGTTCGGCTGTGTGGACAAGCTCTCTCTCTCTCTCTCTCTGTCTCTCTCTCTCTCTCTCTCTCTCTCTCTCTCTCTCCTTCTGCCATTCTAATTTAACCTGTAAGCATTTGTTCCATTTGTACAGTTTTTATGTAGTTTTGTGAATATTTTTTGTCTATTTTAAAACCTAGAAATTTTCACTGTGCGCTTACTGAAACAAATTCCAAACCACCCAACTCACACAAAAGAAGTTGCATCAAGATACTATTCAAAAGGGCCACAACACACTGCAGTACACCAGAATAGCAAAAAAGAGGAAGAAGAACACCGATACAATGTATTCGCCAAAAATGGATACCCGCACAATTTCATCAACATATGCCTAAGGGAAAGACAACGGAACGAGGACATGTCACAACCCAAAGCGCTAGCCACACTACCGCATGTCAAGAGCATTTCTGAACTGACAGCCAGACTGCTGCGACCACTAGGACTCATAACAGCACACAAACCAACAGCCACTCTCAGACAACAACTCACTCGAACGAAGGACCGATACCCAGCATGAACATCACCAATGTCGTGTACAAAATCCCATGCAAGGACTGCACAAAACACTACATAGGACAAACAGGAAGTCAGCTAACGATCCGCATCCATGAACACCAACTAGCCACGAAACGAAACGACCAACTATCCTGAGTAGCCACACATGTAGATGACAAGCAACATGAATTCGACTGGGACAACACTACTATTATAGAACAAGCCCAACAGAGAACAGCCAGGGAATTCCTAGAGGCATGGCACTCATCCACAGATTCAATCATTAAGATCATCGACCTGGACTCAATACACTGGCCACTGCAACGGACAACTGGAACTGACAATCGGAAGCAGCAGATTCAAACCAGTATAAATGCCGGAGGAAAGATCACAGAAGCGCTTCACAGGAGGCTCCCAAGCACTGAGGATGTCACCTAGACAGGGGATGAAACGTCTGCAACACAAATTCGGGATCGGGGCGGCACGGTGGCACAGTGGTTTGGGGCGGCACGGTGGCACAGTGGTTAGCACTGCTGCCTCACAGCACCAGGGACCCGGGTTCAATTCCGGCCTCGGGCGACTGTCTGTGTGGAGTTTGCACATTCTCCCCGTGTCTGCGTGGGTTTCCTCCGGGTGCTCCGGTTTCCTCCCACAGTCACAAAGATGTGCGGTTCAGGTGAATTGGCCATGCTAAATTGCCCGTAGTGTTAGGTAGGGGGTAAATGTATGGGTATGGGTGGGTTGCGCTTCGGCGGGTCGGTGTGGACTTGTTGGGCCGAAGGGCCTGTTTCCACACTGTAAGTAATCTAATCTAAATTCCAAGCTTGGCGAACAGAACCACAACAATGAGCAACCGACCTACAAATCAATTCACAAAGTTTGAATAAATTACAGAGTTATGATCTGCTCTCCCTGCTCAACAATATTTTTTAGTGGTTAGGCATCGTCCATAACAACACGCTTTCAGTCTGAAAAATAACCCCCCTCGATAATGCTGTCTCCTGCTGTTTGGTAAACACACACACACACACACGCGCACACACACACATGCACCCAGACATATACACACAGACACACACACACGAAAGCACATACACAGATACACACGCACAAAGACACGCACACAGAGCCACACTGACACATGCACACGCACAGACACACACACAGAGATACACACGTGCATGCACATGACACACACACACACACACACACACACACACACACACACACACATACACAGACACACATCTTAGCGAATTTTGGATATAAGTCGATAAGTTATGACTAAAGATGGGCTCAAGGCTTTTTGTGAGAGGGTAGTAGAACTGGCTTGAAAAACATGTCAGCCATGATCAATCGTTCAGTACACTGGATGGGCCAAATGGCTCTTTTAGATTAGATTAGATTACTTACAGTGTGGAAACAGGCCCTTCGGCCCAACAAGTCCACACCGACCCCACCGAAGCGCAACCCACCCATACCCCTTACCTAACACTACGGGCAATTTAGCATGGCCAATTCACCTGACCCACACATCTTTGGACTGTGGGAGGAAACCGGAGCACCCGGAGGAAACCCACGCAGACACGGGGAGAACGTGCAAACTCCACACAGTCAGTCACCTGAGTCGGGAATTGAACCCGGGTCTACAGGCGCTGTGAGGCAGCAGTGCTAACAGTTTTGTACGCTCTATGGTACGTGTATTTGTTTGTGTTAGATTGTGATGTGCGTGTGTGTCTGTGCATCCGTGTTTTGTGTGTCTGTATTTTTGAGAGGTTGAGTGTGTCTGTGTATGTGTTTGCGTGTGTCTATGTGTGCCTATCTGTGTATGTATCTGTGTGTGTGTCTGCATATGTTTGTGCTCCTCATGACTTTTAGAAATGGAAATATCAATGTACATTTTTGTAATTTCTATACTGTTTGTCATTCATCTTTCCATCATAGCTTGAGGAACTTTGCTTTAGTCATGAATTTGTTATTTTAACAGATGAAGGAAATCTGCATGACTTCTTCCTAGGACGACCCGGATCCAATTTGAGACCTATATCATAGGCCATACCATCAAACTGGTTACACCGATAATTTGCTGTGACCAATGGAGGAGTGGCAGTAGAAAAGAAAACAGTTATTCAGCAACTCAGGGAACTCTGGAGCGGTGAACCTGACATCAGTCGTGGGTGAGTTGTTGGAGGGGATTCTGAGGGATAGCCAATTGCATGCATTTTCACAGGCAATGATGGATTGGCGATAGTCACCATAGCTTTTTGCATGAAAAGTCCTGTCACACTAATTTGACTGAGTACTGTTAAAGAGGTGAAAAAGCATATTGATGATGGCAGTGTTGTAGATGCTTTCCAAACAGACTGGAGAAAGTTTATCCACAAGAATGTGCATATTAGGCAAGTTAGTAAGGTTTGGACACATGGGAAATAGCGCATCCAAGCCAATTGAGTACAAAATTAGATTGAAGGGAGGCGACAGAGGTTGGTAGAGGATTGCTTTTCAGGCTGGAAGTCTGTGAACAATAGTGTGCCACAAGGATCAGTGCTGTGCCCACTGCTTTTCGTCATTTATATAAATGATGTGCATGTGACCATAGGTGGTAACGGTAGCAAGTTTGAAGATTACACCAAAATTGTTGGTGTTGTGGACAATGAAGAAAATTGTCTCAGAGTGCAACGAGACCTCGATCAGACGGGCCAATTGTCTGACGAGTAGCAGATGGTGTTTAATTCAGATAAATGTGAGGTGCTGCATTTTGGAAAGCAAATCTGGGTACTTAATAGAATTGTCTTGGAGGATGTTGTTGAGCAATAAGAGAGAGAGAGATGTAGGTGCATCACTATTTCAAAGTGAACAGGATAGTGAACAAGGTGTTTGGCATGTTTGCCTTCATTGGTCAGAGCATTGAGTTTCGGAGTTGGGATGTCATGTTACAGCTGTACAGGATGTCAGGGAGGGCACATTTTGGAATACTGTGTGCAGTTCTGGTCTCACTGCTGTACGAAGGTTGTTGTGAAACTTGAAATGGTTCAGAAAAGATTTATAAGTATGTTGCCATGTTTGAAGAGTTTGACCTATAAGCAGAGGCTGAATAGGCTAATACGGTTTTCCCTGTAGAATTACGGGCTTAGGGCTGACCATATAGAGGTTTTTAAAATCATCAGGGACAGGGATTTTGTAAATACACAAGGTCTATGTCCCAGAATAGGGGATTTCAAAAATAGAGTCTATAGGTTTAAGGTGCGAGGGGAAATATTTTAGATGGAACTTCGAGGTAATGTTTTCATAGAGAAGGAGGTGTGCATATGAGATTAACTGCCAGAGGAAGTGGTGGAGTCTGGCATCTTGGTGGGTATCTGAATAAGGAGGTATAGAGGAAGATGAACCAAATGCTAGCAAATCAGACTCGATCAGATTGGGATGTCTGATCAGCACGGACAAATTTGCATGCTTTATGACTCTATAAGAACGATGAGGAGACATTCTATACAGGCATTTCATGTGGATATTCTCTCCCCACAAGTTTGAGATGCCTCTTTGCTTACATTAATTCAAAGCTGAGTCAGTTAAATATTTGACAGATAAGTTAGTCATGTATAACGGGATACAGACAGGAAAGTGCGTCTGTGACCATAACCTGATCAGCCACAATCTTAGTGCCTGGTGGAGAAAGCTCAAAGTGTCTAATTGTCCATCCTGCTCATCAGTCCCATGTTTCTGTGTTCCATTCAGTCACTCAAACCTTCTAGTCAGGAACAGTTAGAAGCTACTTACTGCTGTACCCGGGTGCACAGAAAGAGAGTAGACCATTCAGCCCCTCAAAACTGTCACACACAATTTGGGCTGGTTTGGGAAATGTAACTGGAAAACCCAGGCTGGTTCTAAAAGTGGCCCCTCATCACTCCTAACTGAGCTTCCCCTTTCTGCAACTTGTGCTTCATTAGTTGGTCAGGTTGTAGACTCAGTTTCACTGTGAATACAGCCCCTATACTTCAACCAGAGATGATCAAAACAATCTGGCAACATTCAGTAACAGACCTTCCAGGAAAATAACATCTCTACTTTCCAATAATAGATTGTGAGAAAGCCACAAACAGGGGTATGCCATTCATTCACACGTCCCCCCATCCCCGCCCCCGCAAGCATGTCTTCACCCACACTAAGATCATAAGGTCTAATATCTTTTTTCATGTCCAATTCTTCACAACCCTGACCTCTGACTGGTCAAAAAGCACTCCCTGTCCCCACACTGTGATCTATTGATATGAGCAAAAGAAGTGAACACAAGGGCTCAGGTAAGAGTGACCGGCCCTGACATCAAGGCAGTATTTAACTGATGTTGATCTCAAGGAGCCTGAGCAAGATTGCACTTAATGGGAATGAGTTGTACACTTCCCTGGTTAGAGTGTATTAAAGCATAAAGCACAATGATTGTGGTGTGTATACAAAAATCCATGCAGTCCTGGACATGTCTGCAAAAGATCCTCAAGGTGGCTTCCGCAGAACAAACATCTTCCACTGCTTCATAAATGTCTTGCCCACAACATAAGATTAGAAGGGAGGATGTTCACTGAAATTCACCCAATTTTCAGGAAAAATGCCCCCCTTCAGCTGCTGAACTAGTCTGTGTCCATGTGCAGCAAAACCAGGACAACATTCAGGCTTGTGCTGTTGGTAGTATCGGTAACATTCATGTAACAGTTCTGCTGGACACTGCATATTTCCACAGTTAAAATGAGGAGATTATTCAGCGCCTCACGCTGAATATGAGGAAGTCATTCAGAGGAATATGAGGAAGTCATTCAGCTCAATTAAATTAATGGAGAAGTGTACAGATAGCCCATTTAGTGCCTCTAAACAATTATACAGGAAGAGAAGGAGTCACGTGTTATGGAAGATAGCAGAGGTCCTCAAAAATATTTGCATGCGTTGGCCTAGACTCTATCAACAATTAAGTGTTCGGATATAGTAATATCCCATAAACATGTACGTGGCAGTAAAGAAAGATCAGACACAGATTCTCAGATGCAGTTCTCCAATCGAGTAGGGAAAAAACATCAAGTGAAAATTCAGTCAGAGTTGCAGCTAGGAGATTCCACTAAAGCTTTCAACTCTGTGGGGACCCCAATAGCTTCAGATGTTACCGAGAAACCAAGACTGCCTGTAACTTGGCTGCCAGAACTGCACACAGTATTCTATCTATGGCCTAACCAATGGCATGTTTAACTCATATTATGTTGCCTCAATGAATAAACACTATGCCACAAAACCTTGTGATTTCTTTACTGGCTATTACAATGTCTAGTCACATTCAGGAATGTGTGGAGAAACACCCTCTGACCTCCCTAGTGTTCTGTTATTCATGAATTCTCCCCTGTCTGGTTACTTCATACAAAGTACATGACCTCATATTTATCAGGGTTAAGTTCCATTTGCCATTGATCTGACCATGTGACCATTCCACCTGTACCTTCCTGTAACAGAAGGCCTTCCTCCTCACTGCCAACCAGCTGAACAAACTTTTAGTCAAACACAAAAATTGCATGTTACGCTCAGCCCCCAACCCCCACCACTCCCTCCACATTCACATTTACATCATTTACTAATACCACAAATAATTCGACACATTGTACTGCTCGCTGTGGTATACCACCAGACACTGGTCTATCTCTACCACCTTTCCAGTCACTTGGGAGCACATAGCTGTTCTCCAATCCTCTAGCACCTCCCTTGTGTGGTCAGATTCGACTTAAACATTTAGGTCAGGACATTTCCTCTTTTGTCTCAAACAGCATCCAGCGATACAACTCATCTGGACTATCCATCATCTACACCGCTCTCCATGCAGTACCACTTGGGACACACCAGGAAGTGAACAAGAGCCCAGCACACACACAACCCTGTCCATGAAGCACCACATGGGACACACTGGGAAGTGAACAGCAGTCAAACACACGCGCCCCTGCCCACGGAGTACAACATGGGACACACTGGGAAGTGAACAACAGTCAAACACATACACCCCTGTCCATGGAGTACCACATGGGACACACCGGGAAGAGAATAACAGTCGAACACGCACACCTCCGTCCATGAAGCACCACATGAGACATACTGGGAAGTGAACGACAGTTAAAAACACACACACCCTTGTTCATTAGTGCCACATGGGCCCACTGGGAAGTGAACAACAGCGCAGCACACACACACCCCTGTCCATGGCGCATCACATGAAACACACTGGGAAGTGAACAACAATCGAACACATACACCCATCTCCATGGAGTACCACATGGGACATACTGGGAAATGAACAACAGTCAAACACACACACACCCCTGGCCATGGAGTACCACATGGTACACACCGGGAAGTGAACAGCCTGACAGAAACAATTTGTTTGTTTCTGAACTTCACAACAGCAGCTTTCAAAACACTAGGGAGCCAAATGGGACCCACAGCCAGGACATACAGGAGACCACGAACCATACATTTTGCACATTGTTTCTGAGATTCGTAATGATTTTCCCCGGGATTCCAAGAATATGAACACCAATGGCCAGGTTAAGGGACAGAAGGACGGATATTCATGTTATAATTGGATGATAACTTGATCGACAATTTCAGTAAACGTGGCTCTTCGCAGACAAATGGGAGTAACTGGATGAGTAGTACTTTCGAATCTCCAATAAAAAGAAATAAGAATATATTTTAAATGTGCTGACAAATCAGCTGAAATCCACGTCACAGAATCAGACACCATAATCTAGATGAAATACCTCTGCAGCATGTAGCAGTGTTCAGACCAGGCTGGTGTTTGGCTCAGTACAACCCAGCAATCTGAGCAGACCACACCAGTCCATGAACTACCTCTCCTATGCAGTGAACAGCAGTGGACTGCTGTGAAAACCAGGAGCAGTTAACTTCCCAACCTGTAGATCTCTGTGCACCACCCCAGGGCATTGATCTTTAAACCTGGAGCAGTTACGCTTCCAGCATGTAGACCAATGTACATCAACCCCAGTGCATTGATGTTTAAACCAGGAGCAGTTATTGTCCAAGCATGTAGAGCAGTGTACGCCATCCCAGTGCATTGATCTGTAAACCAGGAGGAGTTAACCTCCCAGCATGTAGAGCTGTGTACACTGCCTCAGTGCATTGCTCAGTAACATTGTGTTAGATCACTACCCAGCGTGGGCAAACTTGCAGCCCATGCTAGAAGTGACAGGATGTCTACATCCCATCCATTTACAGCTCCATATCTCCATTGTATCAATTGATGTAGAATATCTCAACACGAAGGTGGAAGATGACTTAAGGTTAAGTAGGCAAGAATCAGACAGGGCTCAAGAGGGTTACAATGCAGTCAGGAAAGAAGGGAAGAAATACCTCTGGAGGGCGAGACGTGGGCATGAAAAAGACTAGGTGAGTAGGATTAAGGTACATTTTAAACGTTCTACACTTACGTGAGGAATAAGATGATGGCCTGAGTGAGGGTGGGGTTCTTCAGGATAGTGTAGGGAACTTGCACCAGGAGTCGGAGGAGATAGGAGAGGTCCTTAATGAATGTCCTACTTCAGTATTCAGTACTGAGATGGACCTTCACGTTTTTGGGTACAGCCTGAAACAGGCTGATATGCTAGAACAGGAGGGTGTGCTGAAAATTATGAGAAACACAATGATAGATAAATCTTCTTGATCAGATGAGATATAACCTAGGATACCAGAGGAAGCGACAGAAGAGGTTACAGTGTGTTTTGCGATGATCTTTGTGTCCTCACTGTCCACTGGATTTGTGCCTGATGATAAAAGGTTGGCAAATGTTATTCCCTAGTTCAGGAAAGGGAATAGGGATAATCCTGGGAATTAGAGGCCAATCAGTCTTACGTCAGTGATGGGCAAAATATTGGAGAGGATTTGAGAGATACGATTTATGAATACTTGGAAAACCACAGTTTGATTAGAGGCAGTCAGAATGCATTTGTGAGGAGCAGGTCATGCCTTATACGCCTTATTGAATTTTTTTAAGGATGTGAAAAACCATATTGATAAAGGTATAGCGGTGGATGTAGTGTGTTTGGATTTTTGCAAGTCATTTGACGAAGTTACCAAGGGTAAGTTCATTCAGAAAGTAAGGAGGCATGGGATACATGGAAATCTGGCTCTCTAGATGCAGAATTGGCTGGCCCATAAAAAACAGAGGGTAGTGGTAGATAGAAAGTACTCAGCCTGGAACTTGGTGACCAAGGATGTTCTGTAGGAATCAGTTCTGGTAACTCTGCCCTTTGTGATTTTTATAAGGGAGTTGACTGGGGAATTGGGAGGGTGGGTTAGTAAGCTTGCCGATGACATGGAGGTTGGTTAAATTGTGGATAGTGTGGAAGGTTGTTGAGCGTTGCAACAAGACATTGACAGAACTGAGCTGATGAGTGGCATATCGAGTTAAATCTGAAAAAGTGTGAAATCATTCACTTTAGAAGGTAAAGTTTGCATGCAGAGAACAGGACAAAAGGCAGGATTCTTGGCAGTGTTAAGGAACAGAGGGATCTTGGGTTGCATGTCCACAGATCCACAAAAGTTACCACCCAGGTTGATGTGGTTGTTGAGAAGGCGCAAGATGTGTTGGCTTTCACAAGCTGGGGAACTGGGTTTCAAGAGCTGTGAGGTTATGCTGCAGCTCTATGAAGTTCAGTGCTCTTCTACATTGACAGCTTTCAAGCACCTGAGATATGACTAGCTAGCAGTTTCAGAGTGTCCTGGAAAATTGTAAATATGTAACATTTGGCTATGAAACAGATACCTTCAGTTTTGGTGGTTCTTTTGACAACTTTTCATATTTAACGATTTTTTAAAAATTGTGCTTCAGGGTAATAAACCGAACACATTTTGAATTTATCGTTTTGCCAACATTCAACCAATGAGATGATTTGATTTTGAGGGAATAAAGAGGGAAACATTATGAAAGTTAGACAGAGAGTGAATTGCCATCAACAGAGACTGCCAAGTAAACAACTTTCTCTTAAAGATATGTTTTTCTTTACACCGTGGGCGGCACGGTGGCACAGTGGTTAGCACTGCTGCCTCACAGCGCTGGAGACCTGGGTTCAATTCCTGACTCAGGCGACTGACTGTGTGGAGTTTGCACGTTCTCCCCGTGTCTGCGTGGGTTTCCTCCGGTTTCCTCCCACAGTCCAAAGATGTGCAGGTTAGGTGAATTCGCCAGGATAAATTGCCCGCAGTGTTAGGTAAAGGGGTAAATGCAGGGGTATGGGTGGGTTGTACTTCGGCGGGTGGGTGTGGACTTGTTGGGCCGAAGGGCCTGTTTCCCCACTGTAAGTAATCTAATCTAATCTAAAACCTCCTTGCAGTAAAAGACAGAAGACAACCCACGGAGATCTTTAGCTGAAAGAAGAATGGCATTGGAGATGACAGCAGCTTCCTTGTTTTGGAATTAATTTAGATTTTTTTAAAATGGGAACAGTATTTTTTATAGAAGTGGAGGTTCTATAAAAACAGTTCAGAGAAATGGAGGTTAGAGCTGTGAATACTTGTTGTTCAATGTTCGCTTTCAGAGTTAAGGAATAAATTTATATTATTTTTCTTTAAATAGTGGAATTTTGGAGTTCTCTGTCACTCGTGCTTTAACAGATTATAAGGCAGGGAGAGCTTTTCTGGGTGTTTGGTTTAATTAACAAACGGATTAATTGCTGTGTCGTAACAGCAAACTTGGAACATTGTGTTCAGTGCTGGTCGCATTGTTATAGGAAAGATATGGACGCTATAGTGAGGATGCAGAGGAATCCGAACGGATCAACAGAAATATTAGCACACACCACACACCACACGAGTGAATGAAATAGTCAGGAAGTCAACAAGCGAAAAACAAATGCTGGCAGATTCTCCATGTCTATTTGAACGTCAGTGGGTCAGTGTTTTTGGTGCGTCTGTACAGGTGCCTGTATATCTGTGTGTACACGTGCATCAGGGCATTTGTCTCTCTGTGCTTCAGTAACTGTGCGACTGCACCAGTCTCTACGTGTGCCTGTGTATCTATATTCATATCTGTGTGCATCTGCGTGTCTCTGTGCGTATCCGCGTGCACAGCGGATCTGCCAGCCTCTGTGATGTTTAAAGTGATGCAATGTCCGCCTAGGCCGGCCTTCAGACTCTACTGTATTGATAGCAGAGGATGGAGAAAACCATAAGGGATTCATTCTAGGAGGTGGGGAGAGGGAGGTCGATCATAGCACCACCCAAACTGACAGCACCATCTGCACATGCACGCGTGCACACACACACACACACACACACACACACACACACACACACACACACACACACACACACACACACACACACACACACACACACACACAAACACACACAGAGTTGGGAATAGGGAGGATCATAATTGTACTGAGGACATTCAGATTGACTGGCAAATACTCCTGAGGGGTAATAACTGTGCTCGCACTACAATGTGGAAGTGATTTATCTTTGAAGATTATTCGTTGCACAGATTGTACACCTTAAAGATCATTTCCACTGCAACAGCATCCAAACAAATCTGACCAAACCATTTGTAAGGTGATGCGATGAATTTATTGTACGTTCATTAAATTAAAATATTGTATAATTCACCCCTATAAGGTGTAAGTGAGAAAGGATTGAAATGTCCTGAAACTGGCCCGGTGGTGGTGGTAATATATCTAGGCATCATATAAAACTGTTCTGTGCCTCCAGAGCAAAACCAAACAGCCGTGAAAAGTGAGAGATACACCGTATTTGGTGTCCTCTGATAGAGAAAAAAAACAACTGACACTTGTGCAGTGCATGGGGAGATCAGCAGAGTGTGACATTGTATGACTATAAACTTAACAGGGACAGACAGAGAGGTTGAAGAGGGGAGGAGGGGTTTATCTAAATTTCAATGGATTTAGCCCCAAAACCAAAGAGCCATCATTTCACAGAGATGCACACAAAAATTCATAGACACATTAAACACACAACACACACACACGCACACACACACACACACACACACATATATCTATCTATATATATATATAGATAGATAGATAGATAGACAGATAGACAGATAGACAGATAGACAGATAGATAGATAGATAGATAAATAGATAGATAGATAGATAGTTAGATAGATAGTTAGATAGATAGATAGATAGATAGATAGATAGATAGATAGATAGATAGATAGATATGGGCACTTACACACAAACACATGCTCACGCCTGCACACAGACACGGTGGTTTCTTTAAGATAGAGATAAGTACGTTTTTTTAATGAGTAAGGGAATCAATGGTCAGTTGGTGAAGGCAGGAGAATGTGGCTGATAAATATTTTAGCCGTGATCAAGTAGCACAGCAGATCCAAGGGGTTAAATGGCCTAATTCTGTTCCAATTTTCTATTTTGTGAAGGGATTCATTTAGGAAGTCGAATTTGAATGCAGATTACTGGCTCAAATGTAGGATTCATAACAGTGTGGACGAACAAACAGATCTTGGGGACCATGTCTGTAGGTCTCTCAGTTGCCACCTAAGTTGATAGGGTTGTTAAGAAGGCGTATGATGTGTTGGTTTTCATTAGCAGGTGACTGAGTTTAAGAGCCACGAGATTATGCCGTAGGTCTATAAAGCCCTGGTGAGACCAGATTTGAAATGTTCTGGACGCCTCATTGTAGAAAGAATGTGGAAGCTTTATAGCGGGTGCAGAGGAGATTTACCAGGATGCTGCCTGGACTAGAGGGCTTGTCTTATGAAGAAAGGCTGAGGGAGCTATGGCTTTTCTCATTGGAGTAAAGAAGGATGAGTGGTAACTTGATAGAGCTGAACAAGATGGTGAGAGTTACAGACAGAGTAAATAGCCAGAGACTTCTTCCCAGGGTGGAAATGGTTGTCATGAGGTGAGCATCATTTTAAGGTGATTGGAGAAAGGTTTTGGGAGATGTCAAAGGCAAGTTTTTTTTTACACAGAGAGTGGTGGGTGTGTGGAATGCACTGCCAGCGGTGGTTGTAGAATCACACACATAAGGGACAGTCAAGTGACAGTTGGATAGGCACATGGAAGATAGTAAAATTAAGGGTATGTCAGTTAGTTTTAAATTAGGCTAAAAGCATGGCACAACATTGAGGGTTGAAGGGCTGTAATGTGCTGTATTGTTCTATGTTTTATTTCCTACCGTTTTGTGAGCTTATAGTATCTGGAATTCCTTTACATTCAATGGAGGCTACATCTGGTAAGTGATTGAAGAGAGTTAAGGGAAGTGTGGACAGATTTGAGGGAGCAAATAGGCTATATTTGTTCCTAATTGTTGTGTCCTTGTGTTTCGAAAGAGTGGTGATTGGTTTGAGGGGAACACATTTTGAGAATACGGACCTTCACATTTCAGAATGAGAGGATGTTCCTTTCTCTTTAGGATTGTGTGGTCTATGGTGTTCTCATCATCAGGGAGCTGTGAATACTGGGTTCCTGAAAGCACTCAAGGCTGAGTTCCGTAGCCTTTTGATGAACAAGAGAGTCCATGTTTATTGGGAACAGACAGGAAGTGGATGTATAGTTACAATCACGTCAACAATGCACATTCCGAATTGTGCAGCAGGCTCGAGGGGCTGAGTGGCGAACTGCTGCTCCTGCCTCTTGTATTGTTCTCTCACTCAACCCCTCGAGGCTGTTACAGAGAGAGGAAGATTCCATTCAGCCCGTCAGGATTGGTACAATGAGACACGAGGAGACCTTTGCGCCCCTTAAGGATTAATAAAGGAAGCAGATGAAGTCATTCAGCCGTTTGAGTACAATACACAGCAGAGGAGGAGGCCATCCAATCTTTCTTGGCTGCTACACAGGAACGTGGAACCGTGAGTAACTATCAGGAAACGTACAACGTACCTTCAAATGATATTTTATAAATTGCTGCTGCAGGGAGCAGGTACAGGGATGGAGTCATACAGTTCCGAGAATATTCAAGGAGGCTTCAGATGATCCAGTATGGTGGTCTGATAACATTATTACATACTTCAGCGAAAAGATCGAGAAAATGCAACCTGCTTGAGAAGTCACAGCATATTGTTCCCTTTCTTTCCTTCTTCCTTCTCACAGTAACGTATGAGAGGTGAAAACCTGTCAGTCATCTTTACCACTCGTGAATAATTCCGGTTGCGGATTCATTGGAATCTCCACATTGCCTGTAGCAAAGGGAATTCAGCCAACTCCAAATGTCACATGAAGAAATCCGATTGCCAACAGCTTGTGTGAGCAGAATAACCTCAGAGGCAGAATACCACTGATTTAGTTTTTCCCTTTGACTTGAATTTAACTATTTATTGTAAAGATCTCTCGAGCTGGTATTCTGCAGTTTTTTTTTTCTGTTTGTTTTCAGGCATGTGTATGGTTGTGTCTGTGTGCATCTGTGTATGTGTCTGTGTGTATACACAAAGTGTGTTGGTGAATGCATTGAAAGATAAATATTAATGTACATATCTGTCCAAACTGCTTATCATGTATCTTTCCATCTTACTTTGAGTATCTTTGATTTGGTGAATTATTTTTGCAAACGTAAGATATCGAACTGACTTGTCCCTCACAAAGAGCGCGACCTAGTCTGAGACCTATATAATTGGCCATAACACCAACCTGGTTACATTTAAACTTTATAATGACCAGTGGTGTAGCGGCGTTAGAAAATAAAAGAGTGACCCCTCTAACCACAGTCTGAGCATGGATAAGGAGAAAGTTACAAAGAGCTGTTTGAGTGGAAACGCTCTTCCCCCAAAGTTTGTGATGCATGTGTGTTTGCGTTTAGTCAAAGCTGTTAGTTAGGTATTGTACAGTAAAGGACAATAAACTTCAGATAGGAAATTGGGGCTGAAACCACAAACTGATCAGCCACATTCTTACTGTCTGCTGGAGAAGGCTCAAACTGTTTAATTACCCACTTCTGCTCCTCAGTCCAACGTCCCTATGTTCCATTCAGCTCCTCAAACCTGCCAGACAAGAGCATTTAGAGGTCATTTATTTCGATAAGCTGGTACACAGAAACAGAGCAGACCAATCAGGGCCTGAAGACACGGGAGTGTAGTGCTGGAAATGCGCAGCAGGTCAGACAGCATTCAAGGAGCAGGAGAATCGACGTTTTGAGCATAAACTGTTCATCAGGATTCCTGACAAAGGACTTAAGCCCGAATTATCGATTCTCTTGTTGCCTCGCCTGCTGTGCTTTTCCAGCACGACACTCTGGACTCTGATCTCCAGCATCTGCAGTCCTCAATTCTTTTAGCACCTGAAGACTGTCACACAGTCTTCCCTTCCCTGAATCTAGGCTGACTGTGCAAATCTTATCATTATTCTCCAATGATCTAATTGCTGTTAATGACGAAAAAATCGAATAGTTTCCTCCTAACTGACATCAACTTATCCATCACTTGATATTCTCTTGCCCCCCTCTCTTCTCTGTTTTAAATATTTGCGATAACAGTAGCTATTTTCAAGTCTACAGGACCCTTTCCATAATATAAAGCTCTTTGACCAACTTTGACCTCCCTCACAGAGTTATGGAATTGACAGTACAGAAGGAGGCCACTGACCCACTGTGTCCATTCCTGCTCCGGACAGATCTATCCAGCAAACGCAATCTCCAGCCCTAATTATGTGACTCTCTCAAGTCATCACTCATCTGGTCCAAAAACTTACCAAGCTTCAATACAATGAGATTTTCCCCCAGTATTTCAACTTTAATAATTCTAATTTCTTGCAGTTCCTCAATTTCCCCAGTCACTCTGTTCCTTCATATTGCAGGAGGATACTGTTTTGCTTCCTTGGTGGAGACAGAACCAACATATTTACCTCACCATAGCCTCTGTCACCTCATGAAGATACGAGAGGATGGCACTCTGGCATAATGGGTATGTAACCAACTCCTGCCTGGAATGTTCCAGAACAAAATCATTGTTGGAGATTTTGAGTACAGTCCTATCCCTGATGTGAGACTATTGGATATGATGAACGAGGGTTCACAGCTCCGTGATATCCACATTGTTGAAATAAACTGGCTTCACACTTTGCATCTGGAAAAGTAAGTAATTGGGAAATATTTGTGGAAATTTCAGAAAAGGTAGTGCAGTGTCCTGCTCTTCCCTGTAGACCCAGATACTCTATAAATGCCATGCCCACACCTTGTCCAGAATGGGAACACTAGGCACTCGAATCTCCCAGAATGATCGCAGCAGCTGACACCAAAAATCCGAGAAAATCATCCAGAGAACCTCCACTGACTTTCCACGACAGGAATAAGTCAAAACGCTGTAGACAGGCACATCCACTCAATGTTAAAAATGCTTTTCACTTCAAATTCTATTCTGGACTGAAAATCCATAGGATCTCAACATAGTCGCTGTCACCTGAAATAGTAACAGCTTTGTTCTCCATGGAAGTATTTGACAATGTAACTGCACAATTTTCTTTACCTCAATCACGATAATAGCAACACTGCTATTGCTGATGGGGTTGCTGGGGAAGGGATGGTCTCGTGTTATTTTCTCCAGACTATAAATCCAAGGACCCAGGTAATGATCCAAACCTGACCTTAAATCCTCCCACAGCAGATGGTAGAATTTGAATTCAATAAAATATTTGGAATTGACAATTGAATGAAACATTGATGGTTGTTAAAAATAAAAAAAAACCCTGACTCACTCGCGTCCCTCAGGGACGGAAAGTTGCTACCTTCACTCGTCTGACCTATATATTATTCCAGACCCTCAGCAATGGTAGATTTTCAAATGCCGTTTGAAGTGACCAAGCCAACCATTCAGTTATAATACTACAAAATCTCAAAGAAGTGAAAACAGATAGACCTGAGCACTGGCATCCGACAGCACATCAAAGTACAGTGGTTCAGAAGGGCAGTTCCCCAACAGCTTCTCAAGAGGAAAAAGAAATAATCTATGGCCCAGCCAACATCAAACATGTCCCATTCATAAAGGAAAGAAGATGGCCACACTGAGGAAAGAGATAGAGGGGACAGAACTCACTTTACGCAGGGACGTGGATATATGTCCACACGCGCATGAAACTCAGAGAATATGGGAGGAGGTAAAAATAAATTAAAATAATGTCATATTTTATTTCGATCCCAGCTGATTATCGATAATCCCTTTGTTTATGTATTCTATCTCTCTATTTCCCATATATTAATCTCACCCCACCAACAGACATGAGACTAATTCCCAGCTGCTTTCGGATCTGATGCATGGCCAGTGGACACAAAATGTAACTTTGTTTTTCTCTCGACACAGGCTGTCAAACCTGCTCCCTTCACTCTGTTTCCTTTTGGTTCAGGCTTGCAGTATCTTCCATTGTTTGATTTAACTTTTTTCCCCTTATTTTATGGGACATAGGCTCTTCGAATCCACACTGACCCAACGAAAAGCATTGCACCCAGACCCACTTCATGCCCTACTCCTGCATTTTCCATGGCTAAGCAGAATACTAATCTACCCCTGCAGCTCACATAGCTAATACACCGAGCTGCACATGATTGGAGGGACTGTGGGAGGAACGTGGAACACCTGGAGTTTACATTTGCAGACCCGGGGAGAATGTAAAAATTCAATACAAAAAGTCCTGAGGTTGGAATCAAACCGGGTCCCTGGTACTATAAGACAGCTGTGCTAACCATTGAGACACCTTGCCCCCTCCCTCATCCCCCAAACCAGGTAAATGATATTTTGAGACAGCCGTGCTAACCACTGAGACACCATGTCTCCCTCCCCTTCCCCCCAAACCGGGTCTCTGGTTCTGTGAGACAGCCGTGCTAACCACTTTGACACCATGTCCCCTCGCCCTGCCCCCAAAGCCGGGTCTCTGTTACTGTGGGACAGCCGTGCTAACCATTTAGACACCATTACCCCCTCCCCTACCCCCAAATCGGATTCCTGGTATGTGGGACAGCCGTGTTAACAACTGAGATACCATGCCCCCAGCCCCCTCCACCCAAACCGGGTCCTTGGCACTGTGAGACAGCAGTGATAACCACTGACACACCATGTCGCCCTCCCCCTCACCCCAAGCGGTTCCCTGGTACTGTGAGACATCCATGCTAAGCACTAAGAAACCATGTCCCCTTCCCATCCCCCCAATCCGGGTCCCTGGTACTGTGAGACAGCCATGCTAACCACTGAGACACCATGCCTCCCTCCCCCCAACCCGTCCCTGTTACTGTGAGACAGCCGTGATAACTACTGAGACACCATGCTTCCCTCCACCGCGCCAAAAAACCAGATCACTGTACTGTGGGACAGTCGTGCTAACCACTGAGACACCATTCGCCCCTCGCCCTACCTCCAAACCAGGTCCCTGGTACTGCGAGACATCCCTGCTAGCCACTGAGACACCATGTCCCCCTCCCCCTCCCCTCAATCCGGGTCGCTGGTACAGTGAGACAGCCGTGCTATTCAGTGATATACCATGCTTCCCTCCCCCGCCCCCACCCCCAAACCGGGTCCCTGGTACTGTGAGACTGCCGTGCTAACTACTGAGACACCATGCCCTCCTCCTCCCCCACCCCCCCTCCCCACCAAACAAGGTCCCTGGTCCTGTGAGACAGCCATGTTAACCGCTGAGACACCATGCCCTCCTCCTCCCAAACCGGGCATGGTACTGTGAGACAGCCATGCTAACCACTGAGACACCATGTCCCCCTCCCACTCCCCCCAAACCGTGTCCCAGGCTCTGTGAGACAGCTGTGCTATTCAGTGATATACGATGCCTCCCTCCCCCGCCCCCACCCCAAACCGGGTCCCTGGTACTGTGAGACTGCCGTCCTAACTACTGAGACACCATGCCTTCCTCCTCCTCCCCCCGCCCACCAAACAGGCTCCCTGGTCCTGTGAGACAGCCATGCTAACCACTGAGACACCATGCCCTCCTCCTTCCAAACCGGGCCTGGTACTGTGAGACAGCCATGCTAACCACTGAGCCACCATGTCCCCCTCCCACTCCCCCCAAACCGGGTCCCTGGTCCTGTGAGACTGCCGTGATAACCATTGAGCCGCTATGTCCTCCTCCCCCCACCCCACCAAACAGGGTCCCTGATACTGTGAGACAGCAGTGCTAAGCACTGAGACACCATGTCCCCCTCCCCCTCGTCCCCAAACCGTGTTCCTGGTACTATGGGACAGCCTTGCTAATCACTGAGACACCATGCCTCCTCACTGTCCCCCCCAACCAGTTCCCTGGTACTGTGAGGCAGGCGTACTACCGCCTCGGACAACATGCCCCCTCTCCCTCCCACTGCCGCTCCCCACACCCCCCCCTCCCCGCTGCCAAACGATGTCACTGTGCTCAGGAATACTGTGAAAAATGTAAACCTGAAATGCAAACATTAAACATTGACAGAAACCCACAGATGTATTAGAGTATGGAGGGAGAGGCATAGAGAGCATATTGAGTCTGTTATGATATTCTTCTGAACAACTCAAATTGGACTCAAAAGTTAATAGTGTTTCTCTCTGTTCAGAACATGTTATGGTTTTCCATCACTTTCAACGTAGTTACTCTTTTGGAGTGTGGATATTTTCATGATCTGAAAGGGGACAGTGAAGCTGCCATTTCTGTTGACTCTCGAGTATTTGGTATGGTGTTTGAATGAGAAATTAAAAACTCTGTGCGTGACAGCTCCCTAAATATTGATAAATTATTGCCACTGTCATAATGCATTTTGAAAATGTTGAACTCGGTGGTCATGACATCATACAATCAATCCTCTGAAAGTAACTGATTGAAGTACTGATCCCAATTTTTATCAATGTCTTATCATGCTCCTGATGTCACAGTGCATATTCATCCACGGTTTGGGAAGGCACTATCAAGGGCAGAGTTTATTTTTCATCCCCAATGGCCCTGAACTAAGCGACAGAGTGTTGCCCTGTTTTATTTCTTCAATCCAAAGTGGTGCAGATCCACACAGAGCTGTTAATAGGAGCATTCCAAGATTTTTAAATATACTTGTGAAGGAATAGAATTTTTTTTCCCTAGTCAGGATGACATGCAACTTGGAAAATACCTTGAAGAGACTGCATTTCCCATTGTTCCCATTCCCAGTGCAAAATGTTCTTTAATCCCATTAATCACAGTTTTGATTCCACCCTCAGCCAAGTCCTGCTTCAACTGAAAGACCAGTCACGTTGATCTCTCCCCAAATTACACTGGAAGAACAGGTGAAAGAATAAGGAGCAAAATACAAGAACACTGTATGTTTGAACAATGTCCTCACAATATTCAAAAGAAAATTGACGCATGGTCTTCCTTAATGCATTACTTCAACATGACATCACTTTTTAAACAATGCTCAAATCGGTGGGTGTTTGTTCTTTTAATTCGCTTCCAATTCAACGTAGAAATGAGAACGTGAATTGATCTTCTGCAGTGTGTTCTTAATCCAGAATTTAAATCAATCTCTATCATCATTGCTTTAGCTCTTTCAAACAAAATTAAATAGTTCAGAACCCCGTTTCTCCCTTTGAAACACACCTGTTAGTGTCCCTGCACCACAAGAACTCCTTGGGTTTATCACTATATTCTGAATAGAAATTAGACATACGCCACAGAATGCCGGCCTTGCTAACGAAACTCACCTCCCAAGAATAACTGAAAGGAATCTGTACTATTAAATGCATCCATTCAACCCAATCTGATTTCTAAAGCAGTTTCAAGGGAGGTTTTCATTTTGCCCTCTGCTCGTGATCTTTCTCCAAAACCATGAAACTTTCCTGAGTGCTTTTTTCAGGGCTGTTTAAAAGTCACATGTGGAAAGTTGTGCCTCATAACCTGAAAGGAGAAGTCTGCATGTTCATGAAAATCGTCTCATAATTTTTCAGTATCGAAAAAACAGAAATGCCAAAATTAACATCAGGAGTAAGTCACCAATACAACTCCATCATGTGAAAAGATCGTGGATGATCTGATTGTGAGCTCAAGCACATATTCCTCCATTGCCCTTAAAACGTTAGTGCGTCACACTTAGTCAAGGATCTGACTGCCTCTGCCTTAGGAGTATTCAATGTCTTATCCTTCATTGCTATCTGGGGAGAGAGTTCACAAATACACGACACTTTGAGTGGGTTAAAATAACCAACATCTTCTTTATTGAGATATTCTTCTGTTTTATTGTCCTTCCACTCCTGGTAATCTCTCTCACAAGCTGAAATATTGTTTCAGAGTTCAAATTGAAAAGACTACTAGGAACATTCTGGGGTTACCAAGATCACATGTTGTTCGCCTAAATTCGAGCAGATCCAGAGTCAGTCAGTTCAAGATTTCTTACTGAAATAAATGTGCCTCGAAGGAGTTAGTTGAGTGAATCTTCTCTGAATTAATTTGCATGTCATTGTGGCCACACTCTCTCGTTGTGGACTCCCAACGACCCTGCAAAACTGTGGAAAATCTTCCCTAATTTTGAATGTATTCTGTTTGGTCAAGTTTCTACATTTATTTTACCTCCCTCAAAACTTTATGAACACCTAACTGTTTTATTTTGTAATCCAAGTGCCGGTTCCTCTGTGCCTCAACCCAATCTCTCCATTGAAATAATACACTGCCTTTCAATTCTACCCACCAACATCTTTGAGCGCACAGACAGTTTTTCTTATACTGCTGCATACAACAATATTTGTCTGTTCACTGTACCCACCTTAATCTGTTTGTAGACTCATGTCCTCTCCATACCTTGTTTTTCGAACAGTTTGAAAATGTCTGCATTCTTCCCTAATACAGACAGAATATTTGGCCAAATAAATGGATTGTGGCCAATGGAATTGACAATTTAATATTTTTAATCAATGTCTAAACTATGAACTTGTGACAATGCTAAAATGTTTTATATTCCTATCACTCAGTTCCCAAAAACCAAAGTAGTGACAGATGATGTAGAACCTGTGTGGTTACAACTGAGGAATGGAAAAGTTGAAAAACCATAGTTGCAGTTATGTGCAAGCCTGCAAATCATAGTCAAGAGGACACATCAGGAGAGGGAAAAGATATGTAGGAAAGGCAAAGTTACAGTGATGGGGGGGGGGGGGGGGTTGGGAGTGTGGTGTGGATTTCAATATGCAGGTGGACTGGGAAAATCAGGTTGGTAGTGGTTCGCAAGAAATGGAATTTGTGGAATGTCTATGAGACGGCTTTTTGGAGCAGCTTATGGTGCAGGCAACGAGGGAACAGGCAATACTGAATATAGAGTTGCACAATGAGGCAGACTTGATAAGGGAGCTTCAGGTAAAGAAAGCTTTATGATGCAGTGAGCATAATATCATTGAGCGTACTCTTCAATTAAATAGGGTGAAGATAGAATCAGAGTTCACAATATTACTGCCGAATGAAAGCAACTACAAAGGCATGAGGGAGGAACTGGCTTGAATTGACTCGGAGAGTCGGCTAGCAGGAAATACACTGGAACAGTAATGGGGGAGATTCTGGGAGTAAGTAAAGAGACACAGCAGAAATTCACCCCAAACTAAAAGAAGCATGATATAGGGATGATGAGGCAACAATGGATGACAGCAGAAATCAGGGTTAGCGTAAAAGCAGAAGACAAATCAAATAATATGACAAATGCCAGTCAGAAACCAGAGGATTTGGAAGCTTAAAAATACTAATATCGCGCAACAAAATAAGAAATAGGAGGAAGAAGATTAAATAAGAGTGTAAACTCGCCAATAATATAAAAGAAGACTCGAAGAGGTTTTTTTTTAGATATATAAAGGACAGAAGAGAGGCGGAAATGGACATTGGGACACGGAAAACAACGCTGGAGATATAGGAATGGGGAAAAATAATGGCTGAGAAACTGAACAATTAGTTCACGTCAGTTTTCACAGTGAAAGACACGAATAGAATTCCACAATTCAAGATAGCATGGGGTCAGAGCATGTTAGGAAAAGTTGCTCGAAAAACTAAATGGGTAAATGAACTGGACCAGATGGACGATATCGCAAAGTGCCAAGGGACATAGCTGAAGAAATTATGGAGATATTTGTGGTGATCTTTCATGAATTTTTAGAATCAGGGAGAGGCTCAGAAGACTTAAAAGTTGATAACGTGACACCCTCTTCAAAAAGGGAATAAGGCAAAAGACAGAAAGTGACAGACCGATTAGCGCAACCTCAGTCATGTGTAAGATCCTGGAATCCATTGTGAATGATGAGATTTCTGAATACTTGCAAGCGAATTGTAAAATTGGATAAAGTCGGTGTGGTTTCGTCAAGGGGATGTCATGCCTCATTATCTGTGAGAGTTATTTGAGGATGTAACAAGCAAGTGAGACAAAGGAAACCCAGTGGATGTTATCCATCTGGACTTCAAGAAGAACTTTGGCAAGGTGCCACACAGGAGGCTGCTGAGTACAATCACGTCCCATTTTGTTAGAGGCAAGGTACTAGTGCGTGCAGAAGCTTAGTTGTCTGGCAGAAGGTAGAGAGTGGGGATAAAAGGAATCTTCTCAGGATAGCAGCCGATGACAATTAGTGTTCCACAAGGCTCAGTGTTGGGATCACAACGTTTTACTTTGTACATTAACAATCTATATTGATGAACTGAGGGCATTCGGGGTAAGCTTTCAGATGAAACAAATGTAGGTAGAGGGACAGGTAGCATTGAGGAGGCCGGAAGGCTACAGAAGAATTTAGATAGAAAAGGAGAGTGGGAATACAAGTGGCAGATGAAGTGCATCTTGGGAAAGCGTGAGGTGATGCACTTTGTGAGGAGGAAGAGAGGTATGGAAAATTTCATAAATGAAAAGAAAATTCAGAAGTCTGAAGTGCAAACAGAGTTGCGAGTTCTTGCACAGGACTGTCTCAAGGTAAACTTGCAGGTTGAGTGAATAGTTAGGAAGGTGTTGTATCTGCCGCACAGTATGTTTCAAGTCTTCCATTCAGCAGAAGAACAGTGAGTCAACTCTTACAAACAATAATATTTCTTTATTGAGCTTAGTCAATGTTAGTACAATAAAGTTTCCTAAAAAGTAATGAAAAATACTGCAAACTGTCTTATACTTTTATTTTACTTTGGCTCATCGTGTACCAACACACTACAACTTGGCCAGGACCCACGTGGTGATGCCTCTTATAATTCTGATGGACTTGAAGTTGTCTTCTTTCTGAGTGGTTATTCTCCAGTTAACGCACTCTTATTTTTCCAAGTCTTCAAGTCCTTTGGAGGGCATGCAGGATCTGCCAATGGAATGATAAGGTTCATTTACCCTGATTAATCAGATTCAACCAGACGTTAGCACATTGAATACCCAAGGGCGACATTCCAATGCCCATTAAAGGCCATCTTCAGGAGGGTATTGCAGGTTCTGTACTGTAGCTGTCAGGATTGTTTGTAAACCATCTGTCGGGAGCTGCAGCTTGTCTGGATTCTGCAGCATGTGGATTAGCACAGAGAGTTTACACAAGGCTGGGATCCGTTTGCAAGCATGCTTTAATCACTGTTCATTTTTGTAACTCCATGAAACGTTTATTCATGTCCATTATACGTTCATTGTTTCAGGTAGCCTATCTGGTCAGAAAGTCAAATACAATGATGGCATTTATTTTGAGAGGACTTGAATATTAAAGCAGGGATGGATTTCTGAGTCTTTACAAGGCTCTGGTCGGAGCATATTTGGAGTATTTTGTGGGAGCATCATTTCAGATATATCTGGACAGATACATGAATGGGCACATAGCAGAGGGACACAGTTCCTTAGAAAATAGGCGGCAGGTTTAGATAGAGGATCTGGATAGGTGCAGGCGTGGAGGGCTGAAGGGCCTGCTCCTGTACTGGAACTTTCTTTGTTCATCGTTCTTTATTATTCGTTCTAAAAATTGCAAGTTTTCAATTTACTGTATGCTACAATTTAATACTATAAATCATTTATTTATTTGACAGTGCATGTTAAATTGTTGTCATTTATAAATTAGAGTCATAGAGATGTACAGCATGGAAACTAACACGTCGGTCCCACCTGTCCATGCCGACCAGATATCACAAACCAAACTAGTCCCACCTGCCACGAACCGGGCCATATGTTTCCAAACCGTTCCTATCATATACCATCCAGATGCCTTTTAAATGTTGCAATTGTACTAGCCTCCACCATTTGCTTTGGCAGCTCATTCCATACACATACCACCCTCTGCATGAAAAAGGTGCCCCTTAGGTCTCTTTTATATCTTTCCCCTCTCACCCTAAATATATGCCCACTACTTCTGGACGCCCTCACACCAGGGAGAACACCAGGGAGAGTCTATTTACTCTATCCATGCCCTTCTTGATTTTATAAACTTCTATACCGTCACCCCTCAGCCTCCGACGCTCCACTGAAAACAGCCCGAGCCTATTCAGGTTCACCTTACAGCTCAAATGCTCCAACCCTTGCAACACCCCTGAAAATCCTTTCTGAATCATTTCAAATTTCACAACTTCCTTCTCATAGGACGTAGACCAGAACTGCATGTAATATTCCAAAAGTGGGCTAGCTAACTTCCTATAGACCCACAACACGACCTTCCAACTCCTGTACTCAATACTCTGACCAATAAAGGAAAGCACACTAATCGTCGACTTCACTATCTTATCTATTTGCGACTCTGCATTCAAGGAACAATGAAACTGCACTCCAAACTCTCTTTGTTCAGCAACTCTCCCTAGGATCTCGCCATTAAGAGTATAACTCCTGCTAAGACTTGCTTTCCAAAATGCAGCACCTGGCATTTATGTAAATTAAAGCCCATTTGCCACTCCTAAGCCCATTGGCCCATCTGATCAAGATCCTGTTGCAATCCGAGGTAACCCTCTTCACTGTCCACGACACCTCTAATTTTGGTGTCATCTGCAACCTTACTAACTGTACCTCTTATCCTCACATTCAAATAATTTATATAAATAACAACAAGTAGTGGATTCAGCACTGATTCTTATGGCCCTCCATTGGTCACAGGCCTCCAGTCTGAAAAAGAACCCTCCACCACCATCCTCTGTCTTCTTCCTTTGAGCCAGTTCTGTATCCAAATGGCTAGTTCTCCATGTATTCCATGACATCTAAGCTGGCTAACCTTTCTCCCATGGGGAACCTTGTCGAGCGCCTTACTGAAGTTGCAATAAATCACGTCCGCCTCTCTGCTCACATCAATCCTCTTAGTTATTTCTGCAAAAATCTCAATCAATTTTGTGATATATGATTTTCCACTCACAAAGCCATGTTGACTATCCCTAATCAGTCCTCGCCTTTCCAAATACATATACATCCTATCCCTCAGGGTTCCCTCCAACAACTTGCCCATCGCCGAGGTCAGGCTCACTGGTCTATAGTTCTCTGGCTTGTCCTTACCGCCCTTCTTAAACAATGGCACCACATTCGCAACATCCAGTCTTCTGGCACATCACCTGTGTCTATCGATGATACAAATATCTCAGTAACATGCCCAGAAACCATTTCCCTGGCTTCCCACAGAGTTCTCGGGTACACCTGATCAGGTCCTGGGGATGTATCCACTTTTATGCGTTTCAAGACATCCAGCACATCCTCCTCTGTAATATAAACATTTTGAAGATGTCACCATTTATTTTCCAACATTCTATAGCTTCCACGTCATTTTCCACTGTAAACACTGATGCAAAATGTTCATTTATTATGTCCCTTAGCTCCTGCGACTGCACACAAAGGCCTCCTTGCTGACCTTTGAGGGCACCTATTTCTCTCCCTGTTTAGTCTACTCTTCTTAATATCTTTGTAAATTCCTTTTGGATTCTCCTTAATTCTATTTGCCAATGTTATCTCATGTCCCCTTTTTGCCCTCCTAATTTCCCTCTTAAGTATACTCGTCCTGCCTTTGTACTCTTCTAAGCATTCTCTCGATCTAGTCAGACAGCATGTTCTTTTGCTGTACAAATCAAAAGGTGCACTCTTTACTTTTATATCATAAAATGCTGTTTGGTGCTTAAATTTTAGTTCCATCAATATAGAATCAACTTAATCATTTTCAGAGATGATGCAATTATTGTTCAGTTGAATAACTTGAGTTAATATGTCATCTTTGCCCAATTCACAAACATGGCAAACACTTGATTATTGTCCAGGTCTGTCAACCCACCACGTTGCAATCATGACCGACATTAAAAATGAATTCCAAAAGGCTTCAATTCAGGCACAGTGCTACTGGACTTCATAGTTACCTCAGTGAGACAATGACCCGCTCCTGAATCTGTCCAGATAATTTCCAACCTGGGTCAGGGCAATCATTCAAACATTCCTTCAAAGTAAATAATTTGAATTCCACCTTGGGCAGGAGGAAACTAGTCAACAGGCTATCACTAGTCTCAGTGCAGTTACAAATACTGTCTAAATTAGATGCCAATGGTTGACCAGGAACTACGTCTTACAATGTCATCCCCAGTCAAATCCAGACACAGAGAGCATTTGTATGAGCATGGAGTGTCAGAATTACACGGTGTTGCTTATGGTGCTGACACCTGACATGTCTCCCATACTCCACACATCTGTACTCTGGACCAGACAAGAGGTGAAAATGTTAATAATTGACAGTATATTGCAGCATTTTGTGTCGAACAGTGATTCCTCTGAAATGATATCCAATAAATGTACCTTCACATTCACCAGTATCAAAATAGATTTGTACATGTCTGTGGATTGTCAGATATTAATACATGGGTCATCCAACAGAAAGTATCTGAAGAAACCAGGAGCTAACGGCAAGACAAAAATCGGTTTAATAATTGAACTTTGTGGATTTTGTCTGGTCTAGGTAACTGCAAATATTGTGCTGACACTATGGTGAATGTAACCATGCACACCATAACTTGAAGCCTTGGTCTAATGCCGCTCCACAGCTTCCTGACTCCATACGCCTCACTCCCGCACAAACCTCACTCCATCACACTTTCACCAACTGATAAGAATCCACAAACTGAGTAAAACTTGGAATACAGAACAGTACAGCACAATAACAGCCCTTCAGCCCTCAATGTTTTATCGGCCTTTTATCCTACTCTAAGATCCGACTATCCTACATAATCTTCAATGTACTAACGTCCAGGTGCCTATCCAAGGGTCTTCTTAATTATCCCGAATGTATCTGAATCTACTACCATCACCGACGGTGCACTCTACGCCCACGACTGTGTAAAGAACGTACCTCTGACATCCCCCTGAAAACTTCCTCCAATCAACTTAAAATTACGCCCATTGTTGAAAAGGCTCTGGCTATCCAATCTTTGTCTCTCAACATCTTGTACACCTCTGTCACGTCAGCTGTCATTCTTCATCGTTCTGGAGAGAAAACCTTCCTAAGACATGTCCTACAGTCGTGATAGTATCCTGGTAAATCTCCTCTGCGCACTCTCTGAGGCTTCCACATGTTTCCTACAATGAGGCAACTAGAACTGAACACAATATTCCAAGTGTAGTTGAACCACAGCTTTATAGAGCTAAGAGTTAACCTCGCCGCTCTTGAACTCAATCGCCCTGATAATGAAAGCCAACAGACCATCACCTTCTTAACAACCGTATCAACTTGGTGACAACTTTGTGAGATCTATTGACATGGCCCCCAAGATACTTTGTTCCTCCACATTGCCAAGAATTCTGCCTTTAACCCTATATTCTGTATTCAAATGAAACCTTCCAAAATAAATCATTTCACACATTTTAACTTTGAACTCTATCTGCTACTTATCAGCCCTGCTCTGCATCCTGTCATTGTCCTGTTGCAACCTGCAGCAGCCCTCCATAGAATTCACAACTCCATCAACCTTCATGTCATCGGCAAACTTACTAACCCATCATTCCATCTCCTCAGCAAAGTCATATATAAAAATCACAAAGAGCACAGGTTCCAGAGCCGATCCCTGTGGAACACCATTGGTGACTGAGCTCCGGGCTGGATACTTTCCATCTGCTACCAATCTCTGTCTTCTATGGCCAGCCGCGCCTATATCCTGACAACCAAATTTCCCTGCGTCACATGCCTCTTTACCTTCTGAAGGAGCCTACAATGGGGAAACTTATCAAATGCCTTTCTAAAATTCTTGTTCAGCACATCTACTGGTCTACATCCAACAACGTGTTTTTGACATCTTCAAAGAATTCAATAAGGTTTGTGAGGCATGAACTGCACCTCAAAATAACCATGCTGACTATCTCAAATCATTTATAGTTTTCTAAATAATTGTAAATCCTGTCTCTCAGAATTGCCTCCAATACTTTGCCCACCATTGGTGTAAGACTGACTGTTCTATCATTCCCAGGGTTATCCCTATCCCCTTCCCTGAACAACGGAATAACATATGTCACTCTCCAATCATCTGTCACTACTCCAGTGGACAGCGAGGATGCAACTATTATCACCAAAGGCACGCCAATCTCCCCCATCATTTCCTGGAGTAACCTAGCATATACCCCTTCGGACCCAGGGGATTTAACTATCCTTATGTTTGTACTTCAAACAGTCTATACTTCCACTCAACTTGTCTACACTCTGCCCAACCAACTGATTGAATGCTTTCGATGTCAGTGTTATATACAGTGCTGCCTTCCTGAGCAAGTACGGTTCCCAACGTCCTGCGAATCACGGAACCAAAAAAAAAGAATGCACCAATCCCTTGCTGATAAAGAGCTCATGCTAGAACCGTCGAATCTCCTGCTCCTTTGATGCTGCCTGATCTGCTGTGCATTTCCAGCACCACACTTTTCGACTCTGATCTCCATCAACTGCAATCCTCAGTTCCTCCATTACTGAAGGCTGTCCCCTCTGCACACTGAGGGGGGAATTAAGCATCAGAAACTCATTGCATGTGGATCTGACTGCTCAGGTCTGGAAAGTTGTCCTTGATGAATACATTAAAAAAAAAGAAATTACAATTCAACAAATATTCATTCAGACCCAGAGTTCCAATTTTGGTTCATGGTTTGGGCAGCCTGATAACAAATAGTGAATGATTGAGAAACTCAGATTATTCCAGGTTACGTTAATACTGGGAGTATTATCAGACAAACTGTTGTGATAATGGCATGAGCTGACATGTGGAGGTGGAACATTTTTGCCATCACAGAGATACGTGTTTGAGAGAGGTCAATATTAAGAACTCAATATTCTGTTGTATTGGATCTATACGTAGGACATTAGAGGGTGTTAAAGAGGAGGTGGTGTTGCATTATTAATTAAGCAACAGTTACTACAGTGAGGAGGGACGATACCTTGGACGTGTCTTCAAATGAGGCTTTATGAGTCGAGGTTTGGGTTCAAACGATGACAGACACACTGCTGGGGACATTTTATAGACTCTCAGAAAGATGGAAATGCAGGAGCAAATACATAACCAATTCACTGAGATGTGTAAAAACCAGTTCACTGAGGTGTGAAGGAAAGCAGGTCCGAAGATGTTACAGAGATGGGAAAGCAAGTCTGAAGATTAGATTACATTACTTACAGTGGGGAAACAAGCCCTTCGGCCCAACAAGTCCACACCGACCCGCAACCCACCCATACCCCGACATTTACCCCTTACCTAACACTACAGGCAATTTAGCATGACCAATTTACCTGACCCGCACATCTTTGTACTGCGGGAGGAAACCGGAGCACCCAGAAGAAACCCACGCAGACACGGGGAGAACGTGCAAACTACACACAGTCTATCGTCTGAGTCGGGAATTGAACCCGGGTCTCAGGCGCTGTGTGGCAGCAGTGCTAACCACTGTGCCACTGTGCCGCCCACCAATGTTACAGAGATAGGAAAGTAAGGCTGAAGATGTTATAGACATAGGAATGAAAGGCTGGAGATGTTACAGAGAGAGGAAAGCAAGTCTGGAGATGTTACGGAGAGGAAAGCAAGGCAGGAGATACTACAGAGATAGGAAAGCAAGGCTGGAGACGTTGCAGAGAGAGGAAAGCAAGGCAGGAGGTGTCACAGAGATAGGAAAACAAGGCTGGAGTTAGAACATAGAACATAGGAAAATACAGCGCAGTACAGGCCCTTCGGCCCTCGATGTTGCGCGGACCGAAGCCTACCTAACCTACACTAGCCCAATAACCTCCATATGCTTATCCAATGCCCGCTTGAATGACCACAAAGAGGGAGAGTCCACCACTGATACTGGCAGTGCATTCCATGAACTCACAACCCGCTGAGTAAAGAGAGGAAAGCAAGGCAGGAGATTAGATTAGATTACTTAAGGTTAGATTAATTACAGTGTGGAAACAGGTCCTTCGGCCCAACAAGTCCACACCGACCCGCAACCCACCGAAACCCCTGCATTTACCCCTTACCTAACACTGTGTGAAATTTAGCATGGCCAGTTCACCTGACCCGCACATCTTTGGACTGTGGGAGGAAACCGGAACACCCAGAGGAAACCTACGCAGAACGTGCAAATTCCACACAGTCAGTCGCCTGAGGCGGGAATTGAACCCGGGTCTCTTGCGCTGTGAGGCAGCAGTGCTAACCACTGTGCCACCGTGCCACCCACTACAGGATGTTACAGGGAGAGAGGAAAGCAAGGCAGGAGGTGTTACACAGTTAGAAAAGCAAGGCTGGAGAGGTTAAATCGAGATTCTGGATTACTGGTGCTGGAAGAGCACAGCAGTTCAGGCAGCATCCAAGAAGCAGCGAAATCGAGATTTTGGGCAAAAGCCCTTCATCCTTTTATTCCTGATGAACGGCTTTTGCCCGAAACGTTGATTTCGCTACTCCTTGGATGCTGTCTGAACTGCTGTGCTCTTCCAGCACCACTAATCCAGAATCTGGATTGCAGCATCTGCAGTCATTGTTTCTACCATGTTACATAGAGAGGAAAACAAGGATAAAAGGTGTTGCAGAGATGGGAAAGCAAGGCTGGAGATGGTACAGAGAGGGGAATGAAAGGCTGGAGATGTTACATAGAGAGGAAAACAATGTTCTAGATGTTACAGAGATAGGAAAGCAAGACTGGAGGTATTTCAGAAATAGCATATCCTGTGCATGCTAGAATAGGCTAGTGAGATATGTTCAACTCATTCACAGGACATGGGAAAGATGAAGTATCTGGAGTTTAGAGAGATAAGGAGGGGTGTAGGAGCTGGCGGAGTTTACAGTGATAGATGGGACTGTAGTATGTTATAAAGTTTGTAGCGATACGGAGGGTTACTGAGATACAGATAGATGTAGTGGCTGGAGGAGATGACAGTGCTAGCTACAGAGATACACGTAGATAGTTTAAAAATGGAAATGGAGAAAATATTCTAAATTGTCTAAATTGAGAAAATATTGTAGATATCTGTGCAAGAGACAAGGCACTAGGAGTAACTGAAGGAGTGAGACCTTGGACTGTCCAATCACAAGAGTGTAAGAGAGAGTGTCATGCAGCACTGAAGAGGCCCTTCAATTGCTAGTGACAAAAAAGTAAAAACCCTGCAGATACTGGAAATCCTTCCTTCCGAACGTCTGGTGGCAAGGGCGAAATGTGGGAGAGGCGTCCTACAGACTCCTCAAGCAACAATGTGACATAACGACGTATCACGTATCAAGTCAAACACAGACACGGAAACTTCCTCCTGACTCCCTTCTCTCAGCTAATGGATCAGTTTCCATCTACATTGAACACTTGGAGGACACACTGACAGAGTGAATGAGCTGGAGAATGTATACTGGGTGGGCTATTTCAAAATCGCCACCAAGAGGTGCCCAGCAGCAGTATTCCTGATCGAGATGGTCGTATCCAAAAGAACAAGGTGTGAGACTGAGTCTGCACCGGGTGGGGAGGGAACGACTGACAGGGAAAAACAATACTTGACGTCATCTTCACCACACCTGCAGAGACATTGATCGATGACCATATTGGGAACAATGAATACTGCACACAGTATTTCTGGAGACAAAGAATATTGTATGCATGTACACGAATGAGCGCACATGTGAAAGATACAATTTCAAAGAGATCTAGAACTCAGCACTGGCCTCTGTGAGGTGATTTGTGTCATTACCAACAGCAGCAGAGGTGTACTCCAGCACAATTTTCACTGTCACTGCCTGGCATATGGTCCACTTTACCCTGACCATCAGGCCAGGGAATAACCCCTTGTTCAATGTACAATATAGGAGGGCTTGCCAACAGCCGCACCAGGTACACCTCACAATGAGGTGACGTTATCAAACAGAAACATTTACTCATCAAATAGCATAAACAGATAGTCACAGACAGATCTAACCAACAAATTTGACCTAATCTTCGCAATCTGTCACATGCGAAGGTTGAATGGTGGTGTCAATCAAACAACTCATTGGAGGAGGAGGATCCCCACATATCACCTTCCTCAATGATGGGAGAGTCCAACACAACAATAGAAAAGCTGAGGCTGAAACGACCACAAAAATGTTCAGACAGAAGTATCGATAGGATGATCTATATTAGTCTACTCCAGATGGCATTCTTCAGCTAATTTGATTCACTGTGTGTGGTAATTCCAAACAGCTGGAGGGATGGGGAATGCAAAGTCTGTGGGCCATGATAACATTTCATTCAGACTGTTCCTGCTGGGATACAGCATTGGCATCGACCTGTCAATGTGGGAAACTATCCGGGTGTGTCCTGTACACACACAGACAAACCATCAGACAATCAATGACTGCCCCATTGTTCACATCTCTATCATTAATAAAGAGATGGAAGATGTCACCCACAGTGTGATCAAGTAGCACTTCCGCAGCACCAACCTGCTTACTGAAGTTCAGTTTGGGTTCTCATCCCTTGGGCTCATTGAAGCCTTGGTTTAACGAAGCCCAACAAGAGACCACATAGCTGAATTCTAGCGGTGAGGCAAGAGTGACTGCACTTAACATCATCATAACTGTATTTGATCAAGTGTCGTTTCCAGGATTAATGGCAAAACTGGAGCAAATAGGAATCGTTTGCACTGGCTGAAGTTATATCTGGTGCAAAGGAAGGTGGTTGGGGTTGGAGGAGAGCAGCCATCTCAGTTCCAGGACAGCTCCGTAGCAGTTCACCTTTGTTGATGTTCGAGTATGTCTGTAGATTAGGTATGGAAAAGTAAGGCACCATACTCTTATGGGATGATATGACTTCTCTCTCGTTAGACAGAGACGACTGGTGGTAGTTTAACTGGACAGTCATCATGCCCCAAGTAAGGGAGAGGTTGAGTAGGACAGCCATTTTCAGTCACCTCAGTCAGTGAAGAATTGACCCCACACTGTTGCCAATAAGCTGCATTACAAACTAGCCGTCCAACTGATTGAGGTAACCAAGTCCTCACTCAGCTCCTTGGGGAAGATAATGTAACATTATTCTTTTCAGGATGTTATTAGACACCACTGGAGCAGGTGGAACTAGAAGCCACTTCCTAACACAGAGAGGGACAGCATCAGTGACCTGAAACAATGCTCTCTGTCCGAGGCCCAATAATTTTCAGCTGCTTCATAAATTATTATAAAATCACAACTGGGGATGTTTGCCAATGATTGGACAGTGTTCAACAGCATTCGTGATTTACTCAGATACTGAAGCAGTCGTTTTCGAAATGAACCAGGACCAGGAAATATGCAGGTGTGTGCTTAACAGTGACAATGCCATTTCCGTTACACATGTGCCAGACAACGATTACCTCTAACAATGGAAAATTGAACCACATCCTCTAACGTTCAATGCCATCACCAGAACTGAACACACACGAAGCAATATCGTGGGGATTACCGTTTACCTGAACTGGACTGACCATATGATTTCCTGTTACCTATTCCTGTGAAGGGCTTATGCCAAAACCTTGACACTTCCGTACCTCAGTTGCTGCCTGACCTGTTTTACTTTTCCAGCGCCACTTTTTGACGCATATAAATTCATTGGCTACAATAATATGTCAGGGGCTAAAAATTCGAGATGAATAACTCAGCTCATAATTTCTGAAAGCCTGTCCCCTATTGCTAACACACATGTTGAATGGGTGTGTGCTTACATACTTCCATTTGCCTGTGTGAGTGCAGCTCACCCCTCTTCCACTGACGCTCAGTAGCAGCAATACCTGCCATCTACACGGTGCTCTGCAGAAATGTATCAAGGCTCCTTCCAACGTACCTCTGAACTCCCGACCATCAAGAAAGACAAGTGAAGCAGATACATGGGGCCCCCACCATGTTCGTGTTCTGTTCCAAGCCATCTACCATCCTGATTAGGAAGTATATTGCCGTTCCTTTAGTTTCACTGTTTCAAGTTCCCTGTCTATCAATACATGCCGTCCTAATCACATTTCATGAATTAATTAACATAAAAAAGTATCGTCTAGATCTGGTCAATGCTGGATACTGTGTTTTGGGTTTTGTGAGCTCAGGTTGGTTGGTCCAGGCAGTACCCTGCTTGTTGTGAACAGCTGAAGGGATATGCTGTTTGAAACAATCTGTCAGTCTCTCAGAGGCATGGCCTACATACCGAGCATCATAGACACTGGCATTCTCATCCCACATTACTGAGCTCTGAGATAGGCAGAAGGAACTGAAAACGTAATCATATCTGACTGGAACATGTTTAAACACACAGCGACGTTGTTGCGACGAAAATGATTATGAGTGAATATTAGCAGGGAGAAAGTGAGGACTGTAGATGCTGGAGATCAGAGTCAAAAAGTGTGGCTCTGAAAAAAAAACAACTCAGACGTTCAGGCAGCATGTGAGGAGCAGGAGAATCGACTATTAGTTAACAATGATAATACAAGCAAAAATGCTTGAATATTTTCAAAGTCCTTGTACTTAATAATAACTTGGCCTTGGGTGAGGCAATAAGTCTCATCATTTCTATGCTAATTACTGTGAGTTTTCATCATGTTGTTGTTTTAACAGTGTACTGAATAAATGAGTGATTTTATGCTTATTGGACAATCTAAAAGTTGGTATTAAGAAATGATGTTGGACTTTCAGTAAAGAGACTTTACTGAATGGCTATTAACGGTTAGAACAATGTTGCAAACATTTACACAGAGATTTCCAGCTCAAGTCATACACAAGGACATGGGGCTGGAATCATACTGGCATCAATGGAGCTGTACAATTCTGTTTGGATACTGACATTGTGGAGCTAACATACACTGGATATGGTTTATGAGGGATTCAATGTAAGATGCCATGTGCTGCAGGAGTCAATCACCTTTACAACCCCTTCATTCACGATCGGGTCCAAGGTTCAGAATTACAGATTAGGTGGCACACAAGAAGAGATATATTTGCAAGACATGTCTGTTTGCAGGTCGTTGTTATAAATACCAGTGCCATGTGATTGTCCATTGACCAGTCTGCCCCACACACATCTCCCCGTTGTTCAGGTATGTCGCTTACCAGTCTAATGTCAGGGATTTGTCAGTCTATTGTCAGCTCACTCTCTCGGCGGAGCAGGTAACGGCTGTCTGGTGGTGTTTTTTGAAGTCGCGGGTATAGTCCAGCTCGTGTTTTTTAACAGTTAAAATTTAAAGTTTTTTTTAAGTGCCTAGCGGACCCGGAAGCTGGTGTCGCGCTAGGTTACCTGGGAAGTGTTTTTTTTTCCTTATATAAGCGCGCAACTCCAACCCCTCGGCCTCATTCTCTCGGCGGAGCAAGTAACGGCTGTCTGGTGGTGTTTTTTGAAGTCGCGGGTATAGTCCAGCTCGTGTTTTTTAACAGTTAAAATTTAAAGTTTTTTTTAAGTGCCTAGCGGACCCGGAAGCTGGTGTCGCGCTAGGTTACCTGGGAAGTGTTTTTTTTTCCTTATATAAGCGCGCAACTCCAACCCCTCGGCCTCATTCTCTCGGCGGAGCAGGTAACGGCTGTCTGGTGGTGTTTTTTGAAGTCGCGGGTATAGTCCAGTTCGTGTTTTTAACAGTTAAAATTTAAAGTTTTTTTTAAGCGCCTAGCGGACCCGGAAGCTGGTGTCGCACTAGGTTACCTGGGAAGGGTTTTTTCCTTATATAAGCGCGCAGGGGAGGGACCCGAGGCACTACATGGGTAGAGCCTCCCGCCCGCCCTCCTCCTCTAACCTAATAATAAGACCCGTTGTGGTAAGCAGGTAAGTTCTGCATTTTGCTTGTTTGTTTCTTTAGATCTAGTTTTTAAAGTTTACCTTTTAGAGGGATGGCAGCGAAGGCAGTGCAATGTTCCTCTTGCAACATGTATGAGATGAGGCAAGCCATTAGCGTCCCTGCTGATTGCACTTGCAAGAAGTGCACCCATCTCCAGCTCCTCCAAGACCATGTTAGGGAACTGGAGCTGGAGTTGGATGAACTGCGGATCATTCGGGAGGCAGAGATGGTCATAGATCAGAGCTTTAGGGAAGTAGTTACTCCGAAAGTTATAGAGAGATGGGTGATAGTGAGGGGGAGTGGGAGGAAGCAGCCAGTGCAGGGACCCCCTGCGGTCATTCCCTACAAGAACAAGTATACCGTTTTGGATACTTGTGGGGGGGATGACTTACCAGGGGTAAGCAACGAGATTCAGGCCTTTGGCACGGAGCCTGGCCCCGTTGCTCAGAAGGGAAGGGTGGAGAAAGATAGAGCTATATTTCTTGGGGACTCAATAGTGAGGGACACAGATAGGCGGTTTTGTCGGGGCGACAGAGACTCACGATTGCTATGTTGCCTCCCAGGTGCAAGGGTACGTGATGTCTCTGATTGTGTTTTCCGGGTCCTTAAGGGGGAGGGGGAGCAGCCCCAGATCGTGGTCCACGTTGGCACCAACGACATAGGTAGGAAGAGGGGTGAGGATGTTAGGCAGGCTTTCAGGGAGCTAGGTTGGAAGCTCAGAGCTAGAACGAACAGAGTTGTTGTCTCTGGTTTGTTACCCGTGCCACGTGATAGAGAGTCGAGGAATAGGGAGAGAGAGCAGTTAAATGCGTGGCTACAGGGATGGTGCAGGAGGGAGGGATTCCGGTTTCTGGACAACTAGGGTTCTTTCTGGGGAAGATGGGACCTCTATAAACAAGATGGTCTACACCTGAACCTGAGGGGCACCAGTATCCTTGGGGGGAGGTTTGCTAGTGCTCTTTGGGAGGGTTTAAACTAACTCTGCAGGGTCATGGGAACCTGGACTGTAGCTTTATGGTACAGGACCTTGAGTGTAGGGAGGTTAGGAACTTGGCATCGATCTCGAAGGAGGGTGCCTGTAAACAGAAAGGTGGCTTGAAGTGTGTATACATCAATGCCAGAAGTATAAGAAATAAGGTAGGTGAACTTGCAGCGTGGGTTGGTACCTGGGTCTTCGATGTTGTGGCCATTACAGAGACGTGGGTAGAACAGGGGCAGGAATGGCTGTTGCAGGTTCCAAGGTTTAAATGTTTTAGCAGGGTCAGAGATGAGGGGAAAAGAGGGGGTGGTGTGGCATTGTTTGTCAAGGATATTATTACAGCGGTGGAAAGGACGATGGAGGAAGACTTACCACGTGAGGTAGTTTGGGCTGAGGTTAGAAATAGGAAAGGTGAGGTCACCCTGTTAGGAGTTTTCTACAGGCCTCCCAATAGTCCGAGAGAAGTGGAGGAAAGTATTGCGAGGATGATTCAGGAGAAGAGTGAAAGTAGTAGGGTGGTTGTTATGGGGGACTTTAACTTCCCAGATATTGACTGGGAAAACTATAGCTCGAGTTCGTTAGATGGGTCGGTGTTTGTACAATGTGTGCAGGAGGGTTTCCTGACACAATATGTAGACAGGCTAACAAGAGGTGAGGCTATACTGGATTTGGTTCTAGGTAATGAACCAGGCCAGGTGTTTGACTTGGACGTAGGTGAGCACTTCGGGGACAGTGACCACAACTCAGTGACTTTTACTTTAGTGATGGAGAGGGATAAGTGTGCACTGCAGAGCAAGAGTTATAGCTGGGGGCAGGGAAATTATGATGCGGTGAGGCATGACTTAGGATGTCTGGATTGGAAAAATAGGCTTCAAGGGAAGAACACAAATGATATGTGGAGATTGTTCAAGGAGCACCTATTGGGTGTCCTTGATAAGTATGTACCAGTCAGGCAGGGAGTAAAGGGTCTTGTGAGGGAGCCGTGGTTTAATAAGGAATTGGAATCCTTTGTGAAAGGGAAGAGGGCGGCCTATGTAAAGATGAGGCGTGAAGGTTCTGTTGGGGCGATTGAGAGTTACAAGGTAGCCAGGAAGGATCTAAAGAGAGCTAAGAGCAGCGAGAAGGGGACATGAAAAGTCCTTAGTTGGTAGGATTAGGGAAAACCCAAAGGCTTTCTATAGGTATGTCAGGAATAAAAGGAAGACTAGGGTAGGTATCGGTCCAGTCAAGGATAGTAGTGGGAAGTTGTGCGTGGAGGCGGAGGGGATTGGAGAGACACTAAATCAATACTTTTCGTCAGTATTCACTCAGGAACAGGACACTATTGCTGATGTGGATATTGAGTCACAAGTGATTAGGAGGGATGGCCTTGAGGTATGTAGGGAAGAGGTCTGGGGAATACAGGAAAGGATGAAAATAGATAAGTCCCCTGGGCCTGATGGCATTTATCCTAGGATCCTCTGGGAAGCTAGGGAGGAGATAGCCGAGCCATTGGCCTTGATTTTTATGTCGTCATTGTCTACGGGAATAGTGCCAGAAGACTGGAGGATTGCACATGTGGTCCCCTATTTCAAGAAGGGGAGTAGGGATAGCCCGAGTAACTATAAGCCAGTGAGTCTCACTTCTGTTGTGGGCAAAGTCTTAGAGAATTGTAAGGGATAGGATTTATGAACATCTGGATAGGAATAATGTGATCAAGGATAGTCAGCATGGTTTTGTGAAGGGCAGGTCGTGCCTCACATACGTTATTGAGTTCTTTGAGAAGGTGACTAAGGAAGTGGACGAGGGTAAAGCGGTAGATGTGGTGTATATGGATTTTAGCAAGGCGTTCGATAAGGTACCCCATGGTAGGCTAATGCAAAAACTACGGAGGTATGGCATTGAGGGTGCATTAGAGGTTTGGATTAGGAATTGGCTGGCTGGAAGGAGACAGAGGGTAGTAGTTGATGGAATAGGTTCATCTTGGAGTGCAGTTACGAGCGGTGTTCCACAAGGGTCTGTTTTGGGACCATTGCTGTTTGGCATCTTTATAAATGATCGAAAGGAGGGGCTTGAAATCTGGGTGAGCAAGTTTGCGGATGACACGAAAGTCGGTGGAGTTGTGGACAGCGAAGAAGGATATGGCAGGGTACAGCGGGATATAGATAAGTTGCAGAGCTGGGCTGAAAGGTGGCAAATGGAGTTCAATGTAGCTAAGTGTGCAGTCATTCACTTTGGTAGGAGTAACAAGAAGATGGATTACTGGGCTAATGGTAGGCTACTTGGTAGTGTGGATGAGAAGAGGGATCTTGGTGTCCATGTACACAGATCTCTGAAAGTTGCCACCCAGGTAAATAGTGCTGTGAAGAAGGCATATGGTGTACTGGGCTTTATTGGTAGAGGAATTGAGTTCCAGAGTCCTGAGGTCATGTTGCAGTTGTGTAAGACACTGGTGCGGCCTCATCTGGAGTATTGTGTGCAGTTTTGGTCGCCATACTATAGGAAGGATGTGGAGGCATTGAAACGAGTGCAGAGGAGGTTTACCAGGATGTTGCCTGGCATGGTAGGTAGATCGTATGAGGAAAGGCTGAGGCACATGGGGCTGTTGTCATTGGAGAAGAGAAGGTTTAGGGGAGATTTGATAGAGGTGTACAAGATGATTAGGGGTTTAGATAGGGTAGACACTGAGAACATTTTTCTGTTAATGGAGTCAGCTGTTACTAGGGGACACAGCTTTAAATTAAGGGGTGGTAGGTATAGGACAGATGTTAGGGGTAGATTCTTTACTCAGCGGGTTGTGAGTTCATGGAATGCCCTGCCAGTAGCAGTGGTGAACTCTCCCTCTTTATGGTCATTTAAGCGGGCATTGGATAAGCATATGGAGGTTATTGGGCTAGTATAGGTTAGGTAGACTTTGGTCGGCGCAACATCGAGGGCCGAAGGGCCTGTACTGCGCTGTATTTTTCTATGTTCTATGATTGTGAGAGTAACTTCCCAGCTCCATTTTGGAATCTCTCTGGACAGATTTTGGAGATTGCCAGTGCTTTGGAGGTCGTGGGGAGGCCCAATAACACTGTCTGAATTCAGGAGTTTCCTCAAAGTCATTTTCAACAGCCTTGCTGCCTGCAAGATGGTGTGTTCACTGATCTGAAAATGAATCACCTGTTTACTACAGTCACTGAATTGTGTAACAGGTGTGCGCTCTCGTAGTTCAATTATTGTTCACTTCATTGTTTTTCAGTTGAAAACAGTTGATGTTTGGTTTATTTTAAAATATGTAAGAAATAAAGTGATACTAACTCTTCATTACAGAAAATGTGAAAGTGACCAGATATATATTTCCCATGGAGTAATCAAGTAACAGTCAGATATTGTCTGTAAAGCTGGAATCTGTGAACAGGACTATGTCCCAGCCAACATCACCACCCTCTCTGATAGGTTCTATCCCACTGACAGGACATAGCCAAGCAGAGGGAGACAGCTCCGTGGTATATAGTCAATATAGATTGGCACGGTGGCTCAGTGGTGAGCACTGCTGCCTTATAGCATCAGGATCTCAGGTTTGATTCCAGCCTCGGGCAACTGCCTATGTGGCGTTTGCACATTCTCTCTGCATGGGTTTCCTCCCACACTCCAAAGGTGTGCAACTCAGGTGAATTGGCCATGGTAAACTGCTCATATTGTTCAGTGAATTAGTCACACAGGTGTGTGTTGCGCTTCAGAGGGTTGGTGTGGACTGCTTGGGCCAAAGGGCCTGTTCACATCCTGTAGGGAGTCTAATCTAATGATAGTACTCAGCATTGATGCTGGATCCTGTGGCTGCTGGACTGCTCTGTGGCAGGTTATGGTGGAATCAATAAAAAGGAAACATATCATTGACCACATCGTCACCGATCTGCCTGCTGCAGATGCACCTCTCCATTTCAAGTAGCAGGAAGAATGGTCACTGCACTGTGGGGAGCAATGGCTATCTTCACATTTTGCAGAGCCTTCTCATCATTATATGTCGCCCCTTGAATACTGAATGGGACAGATTTTAAACAGATTGAATAACCAATGCTGATGCAGCCATGAGGTGCAGCGGGCCAACAGCAGCAGCGGCATCATACTCTGTACAGCTCATGCAATCTGTAACATCACAGCCAGACATACCTCCCACTATACAGTAACCATCACGGTCCGACATACCTCCCACTGCACAGTAACTATCACGGCCTGACATGACTCGCACTGTACAGTAACCATTACAGCCCGACATATCTCCCACTGTTGAGTAACCATTGCGGCCCGGCATACCTCCCACCGTACAGTAACCATCACGGCCCGACGTATCTCCCACTCTACGGGAGCAATCAAGAGAGGCACGGTGGATCAGTTTTTTGCACCCCTACCTCACAGAACCAAGGTCCTATATTCGATTCTGCCCTTGTCTGTTTCGAGTTTGCGTTGGGTTTACTGACAATTCTCATTGCAATGCTGCTGCAAGGACACTGTGCTCAGGGACATTCATCCAGCCGATGGATTGGCCCTCTGGCCTGCACACTCAGTGTTTGTACACACTCAATGCTGCAGCAAATACACTGTGCTCAGGGACACACCTAGTTCATGGACTGTCTCTCTGGCCTTCTCACTCAGTTTTTGTCCACACTCAATGCTGCTGCAAGGACACTGTGCTCAGGGACATCCATCCAGCCGATGGATTGGCCCTCTGGGCTGCTCTGTCCGTTTTCGTACATAGTCACTTTGAGCGGACGTGAATGCTCACAGAATTATTGCCTTGTCTTACCGGGCCCTCAGCAGCGTTTTTCCTCAGCTCACCCGCCTGCCATGGTGTTTAGCACAGACACAAACCCAGAAAGCTGAATATCATTGTCCACAGTCAGTCACGGTGCCCAGCACACTAAGTCAAGAGGAGTCTCAGATCCCAGTCCGGGAGTTTGGACAATGTCAGTCAGCCACTCGTGGTTTTTAGGGTCAGGATCCTTCCCCTGAGAGGGGGTGAGGATCTGAATGTTTGGCTGTCTCATATCGTTCTTGGCTCTTTCTGCCCTATTGTGGGATAGTTCCTCCTGGAATGAGAGAATTATCAAGAGGTATTAGGGAGATGGTACAGCTGTTAGTGCTTGAACAGCTGCGGGAAAGATGTGGAGGTGTCCTGACTGAGTGAGTGGCAGCACAGACACCAGGAAGAGTTGGTGGGCGGGACAGAGAAGAGGTTAGAGAGACACAGAGAGAAGGTGCTGCATTCATTAAGACTAGGTGAACATGAGTCTTGGTGGGAGGTGGGTGCAGTAACAGAGAGAGAGAGGGCAAGGTCACAACGTGCAGATGGTGGCACTTACCCTGGTCACTGACGTCGTTCCTACACTGTTGGGCACTCACCCAGAAGGCTGGCACTTCAGCGGCCCACGGGTCAACCTCAGACAATCTAGCAGGTCTGGTGTCGTAGCTTCCCCTACCAGTCATAGAGATGTTCAGCATGGAAACAGACCCTTCGGTCCAACACGTCCATGCCAACCAGATATCCCAACCCAATCCAGTCCCACCTGCCAGAATCCGGCCCATAACACTCCAAACCCTTCCTATTCATATACCCATCCACATGCCTCTTTAAAGTTGCAATTGTATCAGCCTCCACCACATCCTCTGCAGATCATTCCATGCACGCACCACCCTCTGTTTGAAAAAGTTGACCCTTGTGTCTCTTTTTATATCTTTCCCCTCTCACCCTAAACTTATGCATACTGGTTCTGGACTCCCTGACGCCAGGGAAAAGACTTTGTCTATTTGCCCTGGAGGAAGATAATGTCCCTGCCGTTCACCATGCTATCCATCAGAATCTAAGAGGCTCAGCCACAAAGTAGGACCCTCAGTTTCCCAATTCCCGCCAGGGCAGTTTCGCACGGTCAATCCAAGACTCTAATGACTTTTTCAAAATGGTATCTGTAGCAGGAAATCTGGCGCATTCTGGGATATCTGGGCCGTGGGCAGGTTTTATACCTATATCAAAGCGGAAAATACTCATTGAGTTCGTACCAGATGAAAGAAGGGACATAGAGGCAGGGCAGGTAGTTAAGGAGGCAGGTTGAGGATATTGTTATTACGAGAACGTTCACTAAGGCGTATGGAAACAAACCCTCCATGAAACTGACAGAAATGAGATTGGCCAAGTCAAAAGATTCAGGCCCTTGTCTTGTGCAGATTTTGTCGTGCAAACTTTTGGAAGTTATAAATTAAAGAGAGAGAGGACCTGTAAAGGCGATTCACACCCTTAAAAGAATCAGAGTAATTACATACAGCATTCCCCATATTTGCTTATTCTTCATCATTTCCGGTTCCTCACTGAATGGAGGCAAAGAATCAGAGACCTGCTGATATTCTAGCTTAGTTTATTATGAATCAAGGGGCTGACTGAATACTTATAGATCGGAATTTTGCGAGGCAGGAAGAATGGACCCTTAGGACAATCCCAAAGGAATCCAGGACTGTCAGCCTGAATTTCTGCAGGGACTGCTCTATGCAATTTATCTGATTTTCATGCAGAGACTCGTACAGTTAATGTGACTTACTTGATTTGAATGAGGGAACACATAGCAGTCTGCTTAAAAATGGAAGCTATGAGCTCCAGTTGAATGTACCAAGTAACTGGAGAAGATCAAATCAAGTCATTTAGCGACATAAATCAAAGAGTGTGGTGTGGGAAAAGCACAGCAGGTCAGGCTGCATCTGAGTGCCAGGAGAAATGACGTTTCGAGCATGTTGCACTCTTGGAGGTGGTACAGAAGAGATTTGTTATCCTGGGAAAGTGACAATGCAGTTATGAAGAAAAGTTGAAGTGGTGGATGCTGAGAGGAGATTTGATTAACCTGCACATGTTGTCAAGTGCCTGGATAGAGACGGAGAGACTGTCTTGTTCTTATTGGAGAACTCAGTTACCAGCAGAAAATATTTGATATAATTGGTTGAAATATTAGAAAAGTGGTAAGGAAAGTTATTATTCCACCCAGAGTAAGGAAGGGATCTGGGAGTCATGCATGGAAGCGGAGTCGAGTCAGAAACTCTGGAAAATTTTTAAAATGTGCTTAGATATGAACCTGAAGTCCTACAGTCTCTGTGGAATCTTAAGAATGATTTTTGTTTTGAAAGGATGAAGCTGGGTGGCACCTTCTTTTTACTCAGTGATTAAAATTTTGAGAGTAATCTGTGTTGTAGAAATTTCTTATATTTAGACAATATCCAGAGAATCAATGCAAAGGGATCGGGGGAGGATAGAAAGGAGTAATGTGTAAATTGATTAGCATCACACAAATACTGATCCCAGCCTTTATAGACAATGATGCTTCACATTGGTGGCCTTTTTCTTCTTATTGTATAAATGCTGAAAGCCTTTGATTGTTCGGTTCTCAGTCTTGTTCACACCGCAGCCATATCTCTCTTGATTCATTCTATTTGTTCTACTGTTCCATTGGCTTTGTTGAAAAAACAGGAAGAAATTTTGGGATGACACCAAGTACCGGAAACCATGGTGAATGTAAATTTGGGAAACGTTTACAGAGATAGAAAGGTGTGCGAAGACAGCGGGACATTACAGTGATATGGATTGCTCTAGGGGCTGAAGGACATTACAAGGACAAAGATAATTTTGGTTGAAGTGAAAAGTGAGCTGGACCAGGCAGATCAATATTTTGTCTACAGTAAAGTTGCAAAGCGAAACTCTCCACAAAACCTGATGAAAATGATATCCGTGTCTGTCTGTATCAGAAAAAGAATCCAACGGATGTGGCAGATGGTGGGAGGGCTGGGTGGTTTGGTAAGAAGCGGTTAAGGCAAACAAGGCCTACAGGTAGAGCCCACACTGTAACAGGGGAACTGATCTGTCCTACCATAGAGATTCGCGTCAATGATGCAGACAGAATTCACACCAGATGAAACAAGTTTTGGTCTCATAAAATAATTTTCAATTGTAACATTTCAGGAAGTGATAATTTAGTCTTATCTGAGGCTCTGTTGAGTTGACCCTGGTCAATAGTTCCTAACTGGGAATTGCTGTCTTTCAGTCATTTCTGTTGTAACAATGTCAGTTCGGAATCACATGCAGATATGGATACAGAATACGTAAATACATTCAGGATTGAACGAGCCCAGCGCATTAGGTATTTATAGCTACTCGCATCCATTCTGAAAAGGAGTCGCACAATCAAATCAGGAAAATCCATGCTTCCTGTCATGCCTGAATATTGACCGCTGATCTCACCTATCCTGAAACTGATCTTGGAAATATGATTTGGAAGATTACAGACTCTGCCCAGCCTTTGCAGGGTCAGCTGCTCGTACATATTCCAGTATAGTGTCCCACAGTTAGAACAAGCAGATCCAAAACTCAGGGATATAGACCCATACATTTGCAGTTTAATACCATGTTTTCCTCTTCAAACTGTAGCCAAACAGGCAAACCACAGATTATTTTCCCTGTGCCTACAAATATCAGTCTTTTTGACATCCATCATGTTCTGTCACCCTTCCCATCTCTGTGAATCCTCTACTTTCTACAAACAATCATACCTTTATGACATTCTACAAACACAAAATCTACCTTCCTCCCGAAAACTATTCCTCATCCTGGAGAAGATCACAGACATACAGGCAGATCAAGTTAGTGAATGGGAAGAGATAGTAAGGACGTTATAGGTGAAGGGGTTTGAGATAGAGAGCTTGCAGAAGACAAATGAAAACCTTATACTGCCACTGCAGGAGATTAATAAGATGAGGTTCTCCTGACAAGAATATGACTTTTCTTGGAAGATTTCATAGAGTGTAGCTGGAGGAATTTCAGAGACATTGAGAGTTGAAGTCGCTAATGAAGATTCGCGATACATAGAGGGTTCTTTTGATTTGTTGGAGATTAGAGAGATAAAGAGGGCTGGAGTTGTTTCCACAGAGAGGGTGTGATTCAGAATGTGGACGCTGCAGAGATAGGGAATTGTGTAGGGACAGAAGGTGGTTACAGGTTCGGGAATGCTGTATGGACTACCGAATTTTACACAGCAGATTACACATTGGAACACCTTATGCAACAGGGAAAATTGTAGGTACTTGAGGAAGTTTAAGAGATTGTCAGATTTGTAAGGGACGGAGAATGGTGCACTGAATAATGAACAGTATAATGGCTGGTGGAGATTATGGAGATCATGAAATTTGTCAGGCGGGAGGGAATTAGTAACATTGATACACTGATGATTGTGTGAGCTGGAGGAGATTGTAAAAATTGGGAGCTTTCTATGTCTGGAAGTAATTACAGACAAAGGGAGAGCTGTCAGGCCTTGAGATTTATTACATAGAGAGTGAGTATTTAGAGGAGATTGCAGAGAAGGAAGGTTTATAAAATGGCCTGCATGAGTTACAGAGATAAGGATAGGTGCTTTGACTGACGTAAAAGGTAAAAATGGATCGCACAGGATTAATGACGTTTTGGAGACACAGTGTTATTAGAATTGGAGAACTCTTGAGATTTTGCACCAATCCCCAGAAAAATCTTAAGGCAAGAAGTGTGTCATTTGACCCATGATGTTTGCACCAGCTCTTCATTTGAGTTCATTACAGAATAGTGATCTCCTGCTTTTCGCCATACCATAACACATTTCTTTTAGTCGCAATAATCATCTAATCCCCTCTTGAACATTTCCATTGAACATCCATTTACAACGCATCCAAGTGAAAAGTTTCTTAATTCTGTCATAGTTCTCCTGTTGTACATAAACTGAAATCTGTGTCCTCTCGTTTTTTGAGTGGGTACAGATTTATCCAATTTAATCTATTCAGTCTGCCTATGAGTTTGAAAAAAATTCATCGGATCTCCTCTTAGCCACCTTCACTTCAGTGAGAACAGTTGCAACAGTCTAACTGCATAACTGATCTTACTCATTCCTGGAGATATTCTTTTAGATCAGTTCTTCATCCTTTCCAATGTTCTCATATCCGGCCAATCATGTGACACAGTTGAAGTCAAATGTGTTTGATGCAACTTCAACATCAACTTTTTACTCTTCAACTATCAGTATTTATAGAGAAAGGAACATTGTGTGCTTTGCCTATGTTTAATGTCCTACAAACTTCAATGGTCTTTGCACATCCTGTACTTCTGTATTCCTCCCTATTTTATGTCGTCTTTTAATATTCATGCTGGAAATTTGCATTGTCTCATGTTTCAATGTGTCAAATTTCATCAATCACCTCGCTACTGTTTCTAAGAAGTTGGAAATGTAAGTTTAGCGTTCTGTAAGGTTTTCCTCACAGTTTACAATTTAAGTACTGTGTTAACTGTAAACTTTCAAGGGGTCCCTGCACACCAGATGTACATCGTTCATACATATCAAAATGAATGAGGTCCACAAAACTGAATCCTGCGGATCTTTACAGAAAATCTATCTTCCGGTTGAATTAAAAATCTAGTGACCATTCCTCTCGTTTTCCTACCAATCAGTCAATTTTGTGTCCAAGTTGATACAGTCCCTTTTATTCCATGTATGAATGAATGAATGATTTAATGTCACATATATCGAGGGAAAAACAGTAAAACATGTTTGTTGGCTGTGCCACTCAGATATTCCTCATCAATTGTGAACCTTTCGAGTTAAAGAGTTTCCTCCTCTGTCACCATGGCCTGGGTGGGTTCAGCCACTTTGGTAAAGACAGAGATCAAGTATTCATCTCACACTCAGCCATTTCCCTTCTTCCCAGTAAATATCCTCTTTCAAGTGTTGGATCAGCCTTACTCCACCTTTTTGCACGCTCCGTTAGGTGTGACAACTTTATGTTGGCTCTCCGTTTCCTCATAAATTCCTCCGCTCTACCATCTCTACCCTCAAGCTTCAGCATTTCTCCTGGTTCGCAATATTGTTCTCTATCCGACAGCTATTCAATTGTTCTTCTTCACCTTAAACTTCTGCTCCATTGTCATCGAGGGAGCATTGGGTATGTTCACCCTGCCTTTCATGTGTGAGGAACTATTCCTCGAACAGACCCAAGCCATTGAAGGGATCCCATTGTTCACTTTTACTTTTTCTGAATAACTTGGTGTTCCAGTCATACCTTCCCAGGTTCATTCTTGTCCCACTGAAAGCAACTCCCAGTCGATTGATTATTCTCAAACTCGGTCAATGCATAGTATACTCTTCCATCATACTGAACGTTACAATAAAATGATCATCATGCAAGAAAATGTTTCCACCTGATACTGGTTCCACATTCCCCACCTGTTTTCCAAGTTTCAACTGTACATTGTCCCTTGGAGTGGACACATATTCCTGCAGTAAGCTCTCCTCCATGCAATTCGTCACTGACCAGACACGATCAGTATCCCAGTCTGTATCTGGATAATGCAAGTTTCTCAACACTATCACTTTGCCATCTCTGTACCCTTTCCATTAGTTGTCATCCCACAGATGGTCCCTCACAGCCTAACTTTATACTTTATGTTCTACAGCTCCAGCCAAATTCATTCTGAACTTGGAGGCATCCACTTTCTCTCAGACTCACTAACTAACGCTATCCTGTACCAATATTTCTACACTTCATCCTTTTCTTTCCTTTATATCATTTCTGAATATGTTATACTTTGGGCTCCGTACATCAGGAAGGATGCATTGGACCTGGTGCAGGTCGAGAGGAAGTTCGCAAGAAAAATATCAGGAATGAAAGGCTTAACAGATGATGAATGTTTAAGGACTCTGGGACTATACATGATGGAGTTTAGAAGGACAAGGGGAGATCTGATTGAAAATTACAAAATACTGAGTGGCTTGGACAGAGTGGACGTTGGTAAGATGTTTCTATTGACAGGAGAAATGAGTAACCAATGGCATAGCCTTCCAGTGAAGGGAAAACCTTTTAGATCAGAGAGAAGGAGAAACGTCTTCAGCCAGAGAGTGGCTGAAATGAACTTACATTTTCTTCTGTGAAGACGCTTGTGCTTCTTTCAAAATCAATCCAGGGGGTCACAGCAGCAGAAGGGTGTGCCTCAGTGACTCCCAGGTACATATAATCCTCCAGCTTCTACTCCACATTGCTCCCTCACAGGGTCACCGTCTCTGTGACTCCCAGGCATGACTAGGCCTCGATCCTCAAGGCTGATTTATATCCTCCCGCATTGGTGCCTCTGTAACTCCCGGCTGTGAGTTAGTGTCATGCTCCTGCTCCAAGTTGCTCCCTCACCCGGTCACTCCCTCTGTGACTCAGAGCTGATTTCGAGCCTCCTGCTCTTCTGCTTCTCCAACTCCAAGTCCCAGTCGCCCTCGATCCTCGCTGCTGATTGATATTCTCTCACTCTGTGCTGCTCTCTTTCAGTTTTTCTACCTTTGTGACTCCCAGGTAATTGCATTCCTCAAGCCTAAGCTGAGATCTATAACATCCCATTCGTGGCTAGTTGATGTTCATGTATGCGAATTGTTAGCTGTCTTCCTGTTTGTCCTATATAGTGTTTTGTGCAGTCCTTGCATGGTATTTTGTAAACTACATTAGTTTTGCTCATGTTGGGTATCGGGTCGTTTGTTCTAGTGAGTTGTTGTCTGAGCGTGGCTGTTGGTTTGTGTGCCGTTATGAGTCCTAAGGGTCGCAGTAGTCTGGCTGTCAGTTCTGAAACGCTCCTGATGTATGGTACTGTGGCTAGTCCTTTTGGTTGTGGCATGTCCTCGTTCCGTGGTCTGTCTCTTAGGCATCTGTTGATAAAGTTGCGCGGGTATCCGTTTTTGGCGAATATCTTGTATAGGTGTTCCTTTTCCTCTTTTTGCATTTCTGTTGTACTGCAGTGTGTTGTGGCCCTTTTGAATAGTGTCCTGATGCAGCTTCGTTTGTGTGTGTTGGGGTGGTTACTTTCATAGTTTAGGACTTGGGCTGTGTGTGTTGTTTTCCTGTGTACCCTTGTGGTAAATTCTCCCTTCGGTGTTCTCTGTACTATCACGTCTAGGAATGGGAGTTGGCTATCCTTTTCCTCTTCTCTCGTGAATCGGATTCCTGTGAGTGTGGCGTTGATGATCCGGTGTGTATTTTCTATTTCCGTGTTTTTGATGATTACAAACGTGTCATCGACATATCTGACCCAGAGTTTGGGTTGAATTTGTGGTAGGCCTGTTTGTTCTAACCTTTGCATAACTGCCTCTGCTATGAATCCCGAGATTGGTGATCCCATGGGTGTTCCGTTGATTTGTTCGTATATCTGGTTGTTAAATGTAAAGTGTGTAGTGAGGCACAAGTCCAGTAGTTTAAGTATGCCGTCTTTGTTGATAGGTTCCGGCTCCTGTTTTCTGTTCTGTATGTACAGTAGGTTGGCTATTTTTTCTCTGGCTAGGGTTTTGTCAATCGAAGTGAACAGTGCCGTTACATCGAATGAGATCATGGTTTCTTCTTTGTCTATGTGTGTATTCCTGATGACGTCCAAGAATTCCTGTGTTGATTGTATGGAGTGTTTGGATCCGCTGACCAGCCGTTTCAGTTTCTGTTGTAGTTCTTTGGCCAGTTTGTATGATGGTGTCCCTGGTAGTGATACTATGGGTCTGAGTGGGATGTCTGATTTGTGTACTTTAGGTCGTCCGTAGAATCTGGGGGTGTTGTTGCTTACAGGTTACATTCTTTGTAGGACAAACAGGAAGGCAGCTAACAATCCGCATACATGAACATCAACTAGCCACGAAACGACACGACCAGCTATCCCTAATAGCCACACACGCATAGAACAGAGAACATAGAAGGATACAGCGCAGTACAGGCCCTTCGGCCCTCGATGTTGCGCCGACCGAATCCTACCTAACCTATACTAGCCCAATAACTTCCAAATGCCTATCCAATGCCCGCTTAAATGACCATAAAGAAGGAGAGTTCACCACTGATACGGGCAGGGCATTCCATGAACTCACAACCCGCTGTGTGAAGAATCTACCCCTAACATCTGTCCTATACCTACCACCCCTTAATTTAAAGCTATGTCCCCTAGTAACACCTGACTCCATTAGCGGTAAAAGGTTCTTAGTATCTACCCTATCTAAACCCCTAATCATCTTATACACTTCTATCAGATCTCCCCTAAACCTTCTCTTCTCCAATGAGAACAGCCCCAAGTGCCTCAGCCTTTCCTCATAAGATTTTCCTACCATTCCAGGCAACATCCTGGTAAACCTCCTCTGCACTCGTTCTAAAGCTTCCACATCCTTCCTATAGTATGGCGACCAACACTGCACACAATACTCCAGATGAGGCCTCACCAGAGTCTTATACAACTGCAACATGACCTCAGGACTCCGGAACTCAATTCCTCTGCCAATAAAGCCCAGTACACCATATGCCTTCCTCACAGCACTATTTACCTGGGTGGCAACTTTCAGAGATCTGTGTACATGGACACCAAGATCCCTCTGCTCATCCACACTACCAAGTAGCCTACCATTAGCCCAGTAATCCATCATCTTGTTATTCCTACCAAAGTGAACGACTTCGCACTTAGCTACATTGAATTCCATTTGCCACATTTCAGCCCAGCTCTGCAACTTATCTATATCCCGCTGTAACCTACCACTTCCTTCCTCACTATCCACAACTCCACCGACTTTTGTGTCATCCGCAAACTTGCTTACCCAGCTTTCAAGTCCTTCCTCTAGATCATTTATAAATATAACAAAAAGCAATGGTCCCAAAACAGATCCTTGTGGTACACCGCTAGTAACTGCGCTCCAAGATGAACATAATCCATCAACTACTACCCTCTGTCTCCTTCCAGCCAGCCAATTCCTAATCCAAACCTCTAATGTATCCTCAATGCCATACCTCCGAAGTTTTAGCATTAGCCTACCATGGGGAACCTTATCGAACGCCTTACTAAAATCCATATACACAACATCTACTGCTTTACCCTCATCCACTTCCTTAGTCACCTTCTCAAAGAACTCAATAAGGTTTGTGAGGCACGACCTGCCCTTCACAAAACCATGCTGGCTATCCCTGATCACGTTATTCCTACCCAGATGTTCATAAATCTTATCCCTTACCATTCTCTCTAAGACTTTGCCCACCACTGAAGTCAGACTCACTGGCCTATAGTTACTAGGGCTATCCCTACTCCCTTTCTTGAACAATGGGACCACATTCGCTATCCTCCAGTCCTCTGGTACTATTCCCGTAGACAATGACGACATAAAAATCCAGGCCAATGGCTCTGCTATCTCCTCCCTAGCTTCCCATAGGATCCTGGGGTAAATGCCATCAGGCCCAGGAGACTTATCTATATTCATCCTTTCCAATATTCCCAAAACCTCCTCCCTGCATATTTCCAGGGCATCCATTCTAATTATTTGTGATTCCATATTCACATCAGCAACAGTGTCCTGTTCCTGAGTGAATACTGATGAAAAGTACTGATTTAATGTCTCTCCAATCTCCTCCGCCTCCACACACAACTTTCCACTACTATCCTTGACTGGACCGATACCTACCCTAGTCATCCTTTTATTCTTGACATACCTATAGAAAGCCTTTGGGTTTTCCCTAATCCTACCAGCTAAAGACTTTTCATGTCCCCTTCTCGCTTCTCTTAGCTCCCTCTTTAGCTCCTTCCTGGCTACCTTATAACTCTCAATCGCCCCAACTGAACCTTCACGCCTCATCTTTACATATGCCGCCTTCTTCCCTTTCACAAGGGACTCCAATTCCTTACTAAACCACGGCTGCCTCACAAGGCCCTTTACACCATGCCTGACTGGTACATACCTATCGAGGACACGCAGTAGCTGCTCCTTGAACAATCCCCACATCTCATTAGTGTTCTTCTCTTGAAGCCTGTTTTTCCAATCCACACATCCTAAGTCATGCCTCACTGCATCATAATTTCCCTGCCCCCAGCTATAGCTCTTGCCCTGCGGCACACGATTATCCCTCTCCATCACTAAAGTAAAAGTCACCGAGTTGTGGTCACTGTCCCCGAAGTGCTCACCTACCTCCAAGTCTAACACCTGGCATGGTTCATTACCTAGAACAAAATCCAATATAGCCTCCCCTCTTGTTGGCCTGTCGACATATTGTGTCAGGAAACCCTCCTGCACACATTGTACAAACACCGACCCATCTAATGAACTCGAGCTATAGCTCTCCCAGTCAATATCTGGGAAGTTAAAGTCCCCCATAACAACCACCCTGCTACCTTCACTCTTTTCCTGAATCATCCTCGCAATATTATCCTCTACTTCTCTAGGGCTATTAGGAGGCCTGTAGAAAACACCTAACAGGGTGACCTCACCTTTTCTATTTCTAACCTCAGCCCAAACTACCTCAGATGGCAAGTCCTCTTCCATCGTCCATTCCACTGCTGTGATACTGTCTTTGACAAGTAATGCCACGCCTCCCCCTTTTTTACCCCCATGTCTGATCCTACTAAAACATTTGAACCCTGGAACGTGCAACAGCCATTCTTGTCCCTGTTCTACCCACGTCTCTGTAATGGCCACAACATCGAAGTCCCAGGTACCAACCCACGCTGCAAGTTCACCTACCTTATTCCTTATACTTCTGGCATTGAAGTATACACACTTCAACCCACCTTTCTGGTTACAGGCACCCTCCTTAGAGATCGCTGCATTATTCCTAACCTCCCTGCACTCAAGGTCCTGTACCCTAAAGCTACAGTCCTGGTTCCCATGCCCCCGCGGAGTTAGTTTAAACCCTCCCAAAGAGCACTAGCAAACCTCCCCCCAAGGATACTGGTGCCCCTCAGGTTCAGGTGTAGCCCATCCTTTTTATAGAGTTCCCACCTTCCCCAGAAAGGACCCCAGTTGTCCAGAAACCGGAATCCCTCCCTCCTGCACCATCCCTGTAGCCACGCATTTAACTGCTCTCTCTCCCTATTCCTCGACTCTCTATCACGTGGCACGGGTAACAAACCAGAGACTACAACTCTGTTTGTTCTAACTCGGAGCTTCCAACCTAGCTCCCTGAAAGCCTGTCTGACATCCTCACCCTTCTTCCTACCTATATCGTTGGTGCCAACGTGGACCACGATCTGCGGCTGCTCCCCCTCCCCATTAAGGATCCGGAAAACACGATCAGCGACATCACGTACCCTTGCACCTGGGAGGCAACATACCAAACGTGAGTCCCTGTCGCCCCAACAAAACCGTCTGTCTGTACCCCTCACTATCGAGCCCCCAAGAACAATTGCTCTACCTTTCTCCACCCTACCCTTCTGAGCAACGGGGCCAGGCTCCGTGCCAGAGGCCTGAACCTCGTTGCTTGCCCCTGGTAAGTCATCCCCCCCACAAGTATCCAAAACGGTATACTTGTTCTTGAGGGGAATGACCGCAGGGGGTCCCTGCACTGGCTTCCTCCTCCCACTCCCCCTCACTATCACCCATCTATCTTGAACTTTCGGAGTAACTACTTGCCTCAAGCTCCGATCAATGACCTCCTCTGCCTCCCGAATGATCCGCAGTTCATCCAACTCCAGCTCCAGCTCCCTAACACGGGTTTGGAGGAGCTGGAGATGGGTGCACTTCTTGCAAGTGTACTCAGCAGGGACGCTAATTTCTTCCCTCACCTCATACATGTTGCAAGAGGAACGCAGACAGCAAGCAACATGAATTCGACTGGGAAAACACTACTGTCATAGGGCAAGCCAGACAGAGAACAGCCAGGGAATTCCTAGAGGCATGGCATTCATCCACAAACTCCATCAACAAACACATCGACCTGGACCCAATACACCAACCACTACAGCGGACAGCTGAAACTGACACCCGGAAGCGGCAAGGACAGACCACTATAAATACCGGAAGAAACATCAAAGAAGCGTTTCGCAGGAGGCTCCAAAGCACTGATGATGTCGCCTAGCCAGGGGACGAAACGTTTGCAACAAAAACTTCCAGCTCGGCGAACAGAACCACAACAAGTCTGTACTCTGCTCCTCCTCCAGCACTCTATTTATGTTATGTCTGGTTAGCAGATGGTTGGATCCCTCTTATTGCTCTCTGCTCTGTGCACTGCCAGTGGTTTTACCTCGCTTCAGGATTTATTAAACGCTCGAGCTCTCCCTATTCTTTGTCTCTCTGGCTGATGGACCACCTTCAATTTGGCGATGGACGAGACACCCAGCAACTGGGAAATCGATTGAGTCAAGACCTTTCTGAGTACTTACATGAGACAGCGAGGTAGACAGAATGGGAACTTACACTGATGCAGTGCTGGTTACACATAGAGAATGGTCCTTAGTATCACAGAGATCTGGAAAATCCCAGTCTCCATTCCCGTACCTTTCTGCCTTGTCTCATCGGGGTGGAGAATTCTGTTAGATCGGAATCTGGAATCGCTGCAAGTGTGTGTGAGTGAGAGAGAGAGAGATAGAGACGGGGGGGGGGGGGGAGAGAGAAAGAGAGAAAGAGAGAGAAAAAGAGAGAGAGAAAGAGAGATAGAGATAGAGAGAGAGACAGAGACAGAGAGAGACAGAGACAGGGAGACAGAGAGAGACAGAGCCAATTAGACCCATACAGTGAGGGATACCACATGGAGAGATACTGAGTAATATCAGCAGAGTTCAGGATGATATCAGCGTCACACAATTGGACCGGAAGAACGGGTTTACCTTCATGATGCACTGGTTTCAGTGTTCAGGGATGAGCGACCAGTGATCAGGCGAAGTGATTGTCGAGTGGTATTATTGCTACAGAATGTATCCAAAGCTTCAGCTAATGTTCATGGGAGGCAGGCTTGAATCCCACCATCAGAAATGTAGAATTTTGAAACCAACAATTTTAAAAATAGTAATGAACAATCCACAAATAAGTATGAAATCATTGCTGATGTACAAAAAATCCAAACACTTGTTCTTTCGTGAAGAACGTCTGCCCATCCTCACGCGGTCTGCCCGATATGCTCACAGCAAAGTGTTTGCCTCTTAATGACCCTCTGAAATGGCTGAGCCAGCTACTCGGTTCAAGGGCACCTAGAGCTGGGCTAGAAAGGCTTGTCCGCCGAGACATCCACATCCCAAACCTGACTTTAACAATAATCTATTAGTATGGGCCCACTGGATCCGTCCTGTGAACGGTGTCCTGCCAAAATCATGCTGGTAGGTGTATGGACAGGGCTTTAAACTGACAGACAGGATGCAAGGACAGGGTTTAGGTGAAAGGAGCTTTCGAAATCCCAATAGAAAAGATGAAGCATCAGAATAGCATGGGAATCTGGCTGAAGACAATCCGAAAGGAACAGGATGGACAAAGGTTAACTAAAACTGTACATCAGTGAATAACGTTGTGGCAGGAAATTGTGGGAAAGCTTAGTTATGTTTTTTTTTAGAACGGACAAAGTTTCTACCCTTTTGTCATTTATGTATGTAAAAAATCCCTTTGGATTCTCCTTAACCCTATTTGCTAACGCTATCCCCGTCCGTTTTTCGCTCTTACGTATACTCTTACTGCCTTTATACTCTAAGGATTCACTGGATTTCTCCTATATGCACTTGAAATATGCTTACTTCTTTTTCTTAACCAAAACATCAATTCTCCAGTAATCCAACATTCCCTGGACCTATCAGCCTTTCCTTCACCCTAACAGGAACACTGCATACTGTCTCTGGACTCTTGTCATCTCATTTTTGAAGGCTTCCCATTTTGCAATGATAAAGTTTTCATTCTCTCAAAATCAAAACTCTCCAATTCCTGCATCTCGTGAAACTGCCGCTGAAATATAATGGGAACAAATCATTCCAATCGAAGGCTTTGTTGGACTGAACTCTTGTCAGTCATGCAAATCTGGAGGGCACATGAGCAGCACCATGTCAGTGCCAGGTACACAGACAGGAAGGATAAATTTATTCACATCTGTACTCACATCTCCCAGCCTGGGAACCTGAAGCTGTGTTCAGTCATTCTGATAAAGATCTCCAAAATTAGGTCTTGAAGAATGGACAGTGGTCCAATTAAAAAATATATCATTCACATTGGAACATCCTTCAGTTTCCACAACCCATCCTAACTTGGTCCCATCCTGCAGGTTCTATAATTCCTGCTAACTATAACCTCCTGCAGGATCCACGTCCCTTCCTACATTTGTACCACCCTCCAGGTTCGGCAGCACTTTCTAACTCAGAAACATGGCCTGGACTCGACAACTCTTCCTTCCTCTGCAATGTTCCCCAGAAGGGCACTGGGGGATGGTGGAGGTTACGTGGACAAGGAGGGATATCAGGACAGGAGGGCAATGCAAGTATTAGGAATATTGCAGTGGCAAAAGGAGGCGTCATGAATGTTAAGTGTTGATGCTAATAAAGGAGGTTACAGAGATAAGGAAGATTGCAGGGACGTGAAGAGATTTCACAGTTTACGAGTGCTGTCGGCACTGGAGGAAGTTACCAAGATTTGAAGGGTTTAAGATTGGAATGATTTCACAGAAAACCTTGACAAGGTTAAAAGCAGGCTTCTTGGTGAGTGCCGAGGAACAGCAGGATGTTGAGGTTCAATCATAGATTCCTCAAAGTTATCAGCCAAGTTGATAGGGGTTTTGAGAAGGTGTATGATGTGTTGGCTTTCATTAGCCGGGAGATTGAGTTTAAGAGTCACAAAGTTATGGTGCAGCAGGATAGCCCCTGGTTAGACCTCACTTGGAATTTCATGTTCAGTTCTGATTGTCTTATTATTGTAAAGATGTGGAAGCTTCAGAGAGGGTGCAGAGGAAGTTTATCAAGATGCTGCCTGGACTGGAGGACAGGCCTTATGAAGAAATGCTGAGGGAGCTAGGGCTTTTCTCATTGAGGATGATAAGCCACTTGATCGAGGTGAACGAGATGATGCGAGTCTGAGGTAGAGTGGATAGCTGGAGAATTATCTCATTATGAAGATGCCTCTCAGAAGGGGACATAATTTAAAGGTGATTGGACGAAGGTTCAGGGACGTTGTCAGAGGTAGGTTCTTTACAAAGCGAGTGGTGGGTGCGTGGTACGCACTGCCAACGGTGGTAGTAGAGTCAATTTCATTAGGGATATTTAATTAACTCTTCGATAGTCACATGGATGACAGTAAAATGTAGGGTCTGTAGATTATAGTTTGATCACAGAGTAGGATAGAAGGTCGGCGCATCATTGAGGGCTGAAGGGCCTGTAGTGTGCTGTACCGTTGTATGATCTGTGATCTATATAGGAAGGGTTATAATGGCGTGCAGATGTTTCAGAACGCTAGAGAGGATGAGATCTGGAGGAAGAGACACAAATAGGAAAGGTTACTAGGACTGTCAGAGGTAACAGAGCCAGCAATAGTCTGATCAGGTGAAGAGGATGCAGGCTACGAGTTTTCTGGGGATTGGACGTGGTTTTACAAGGAAGGTAGAACGTAGAGCCACAGGAAGTTACAGAAATGTGGAGAGCTGCAGGGTCTACCGGTGTTCATGGAGATGGGGAGGTTGGGAGGAATGGAGCAGTTTACAAGCATAAGGATGGCGGGAGGATGGAGCGGTTTACACAGACAAGAGTGCTTTAGGAGCAGATCACGGAGATAAAGTGGGTTGTACAAATTGAAAGAACAAACAGACATACTCAGAGTAGTCAGACCAAAGATGTTTATAGATATAGAAAGGCTAAAGTTCTGGATTTTTTTTTGGATTGGAGAGTGTGGAGCCTGACAGATTTTCTGAGAGATAAGGACAGCAATTATGGTTGGAGACAGTTTCACAGAAAAAAGGGAGTATGAGTAAGCTCTTGCAGTTCAGTCAAGGGAAGGATTGTAGGGAGGGTGACATTTACACGATTGGGATGTCAGAGCTGGAGAAGGTTATGGTGATGAGTAGATGGACGGAGAGACTGGACGAGATTACATTGACAGAGTGTGTGCTAACGACAGGAGGATGTTACACAAACGGTCTTGTAGGAACTGGATCGGAACAGACACAGGCATTGGAGTGAGTTCTACAGATCGGGAGTGCGGCAGGGACCTGTGAGGATTGTGGGGTCTCCAAAGATTGATTATGTCTTTAGGACTGGAAGAGGTTATGTAGATACAGAAACCTTAAAGCCAATGGATATCATCTTATTTTTCTTGAACAGAGCCTCAATATCTCCCATCAGCCAGGGATCCCTGAAATTGCCAGCTCTTCCCGTCACCCTAACAGGGACATACTGACCCTGGGTTCTTGAGATCACACTTTTCAAAGCCTCCCATTTGCGAATCGTTCCTTTTTATTCAAACAGACTGGCCCATTCGATGGTAGTCATGATTTGGAGATGCCAGTGTTCGACTAGGGTGGGCAAAGTTAAAAGTCACAGAGCACCACGTGCAGCAGGATTGTTTGGAAGCGCTAGTGTTTGGAGCGTTGCTTCTTCATTGCTGGTTGTGGAACACAGTCATAAGGCACAGAATTTATAGCAGCAGGATTGCCATGTCATGGAATGTAATTTAGATTAAGTCTTTCATATTTTGGAATGATCAACAGTGCTTCCAAATCTAGTTGGACTATAAACGGGTGTTGTGTGATTTTTAGCTTCACCCAAACGACCTCTGCTATATCCTGCTTTATGGCCCCAAAACTGGCCCTGCTCCAGTTCAACATCTTAGTCTGTTGACCTGTTGGATGTTTTTCCATAACTATGTGAATTCTTAGACAATTGTATCCACTGGAACCAAAGTGATATCCGACTGAGACTTTCGTCACTTGCCTGACCTCGTTTTCTGAGGGGAGATCCAGTGTTGCACCCGCCTGAGTAGAGGTAGGCCGTCTACATCTTTATTTAGGAAATGTTCTTGGGCACATTTGACAAATTTCATTCCGTATGGGCCTTTTACTCTCTGGGTGGCCCAGTCAATCCAGGGGAAATTAAAATCTCCAAACAATACAACTCTATTATTCATGTTGCTATCACCAATCACTCAACACATCTGCTCCTCTGGTATCCGCTGACTGTTTGAGGGTCATAACACAGTCCCAACAGGTTTACCATACCCTTTTTGTTTATAACTTCCAAACATGTGGTCACTCCTTAAGAGTATCGTCTCTCAACACTGTTGTTATGTCCTCCCTTATTAAAAGGGCAGCACACCCTCCTCACTTACTTGTCCTTCTGTCACACTTTTAGCTTCTGTGTCCTGGAAGACTGAGCTGCCAGTCCTGACCTTCTCTCAGCCATGTTACTGTTATGGATATATTAATCCATTCCCCAGAGCCATTCCATGCTCTGAGCTCGTCTGCCTTACCAGTCAGGCCTCGTCTGTTGAAATAAATGCTCGTTAAACCAGAATTCGTTTCCCTTTCTTTACTGTCCCCCCGGTTATCTTGACTTAGAAACTTGCTTTTGGTGGCTGATGTATCTTCCCCTGAATGATAAATGGCCACACTCTTATTCAGAGTCCCAAACTCCTGCCAAGCTAATTTAGACCCTTCCGGTGTAAGACAAGCAAATCTCCCTCCAGGGATACTGGTGCCCCTCTGGTTCAAGTCCAACCCATCCATCTTTTACAGGTGACCTCTTCCCCAGAAGAGATCCCAATGATCCATGAACTGACAACTCTGCCCGCTCCACCTGCTCCTTTGCCACACATCCATCCGGCCTAACTTTCTCTGTCTATCCTCACTGGCACGTGGCACTGGGAGTAATCCAGAGATGACAACCCTTGAGTTCCTGCTTTTTAAATGCTTACTAAAATCCCTGTACTAATTTCCCAGAACGTCATCCCTTTGTCCATATTGGTTAATCGTGCCAATGTGCACAATGGTCTCTGGCTGTTCACCCTCTCCGTTCCGAATGTTCTGCAATTGTTCAGAGACATCCTTTACCCTGATACCCGGGAAGCAGCACACCATTCTGGGGTCTCTTCAGCAGTCTCCTGTCAGTCCCCCTCAGAACTGAGTCTCCTATCAGTACCATGATCATTGGACAGGGTGTGGTAAACATGGGCTGAAAAGAACCATCTGCGGTTGGGTCTATGTTTGCAACATAGGAACATTTTAAAGTGATAGAGTGAAAATTCAGGGCTGGTGTGTTCATAAAAATGGAATGACAAAGGCAGCAAATCCAGAGAATACTGATCAAGCTATATCGTGAGTTAGACATGGAAAATGCAATGCATTAAAAACAAATGAAGCCCTTCACAAGTATGGAGAGTGCAAGTGGGTCCTGAAAAATGAGGTTCAAACAATAGTCACAAAACATCCTTAGCTGATAGCGTTAAGGAAAAGCCACAAGGTATTTTACCAGTACAGTGAGAGTAAGAGGATTACGGGGGAAAGGGTGGGGCCTGTTAGAAACCAAAGGGACTATCTGTGCATGAAGCCAGAGGAAGTATGTGAGGTCTTCAATGAATACTTCCCATCTGTATTGACACAGGAGAAAGGAATTGGTGCCGGGCATTTCAGTCGGGATGGTGATCTTCTCGAACATGTTAAGATAAATAAAGAGGAGTTATTGAATGCTTTCTCTGGTGTGAAGGTGGATAAATCCTCAGTGTGCAACGAAATTTTTCCCAGACTGCTTTGGCAGGCAAGGGATGAGGTTGCTGAGGCCCAGGCAGATATATGTGATTTTCTGCTGACCACAGGTGAAGTGCCGAATGACTGGAGAATAGCGAATGTGGTTCCTTTGTTCAAAAAGGGCATCAAGGATAGGCCAGGAAATTACATAGAACACAAAACATTACAGCGCAGTACATGTCCTTCGTCCCTCGATGTTGCGCTGCCCTGTCATAATAATCTGATGCCCAATCCACCTACACTATTCCGTTGACGTCCATATGCCTGTCCAATTATAGATGGATAGCCTGACAGCAGCGGGAGGGAAATTATTGGGAACAATTTTGAAGGACAACATGTATCAACATTTGGAAAGGCAGGAATCGATTAGGGGAAAGTCATCACGGATTTGGTAGAGGAAGATTCTGTCCGATGAATTCAGATGAGTTTTCTTGAAATGGTGTCTAAAGATATTGATGAGAACTGTGCAGATGATGTGGGTTGCATGGATCTCAATAAAGCCTTTGACAAGGTCCCAAATAGAAGGCTGGTCCAAAAGGGAAGAGCCAATGGAATCCGAGGCAGTTTGGCAAATTGGATCCAAAATTGGTGTGCTTGTTTGTGAAGAGAAGCATTTCACCAGTGGGTGTACCATAGGGATCTGCGCATGAACCGTCTCTGTTTATTATGTACATTTATAACTCGGATGTGAAAGCAGAAGGTATCATTATCAGGTTTGCACATGACATGAAAGGTGAGGGTGTTATTCACAGTGAGGGGTACGGTCTCAGTCTGCAGTCTGAAGGTTAAGGCTGGGACAGAATTTCAATCGACAAGACAGGCAACAGCACAACAGGAATTGAGGGGAAACTGATGAACTAAGCTTCAATTATTTTGATAGAAAAGGACTGACAGGGAAAGCGCATGAGCCCAACGCATGGATGGGAGCATGCGACTAGAACACCATAAGTATTATAGAAACACTGCTGATGGAGGGACTAGACTGGCAGATCAATGTTCCAGGATACAGATGCTACAGGAAGGATAAAAAAGGGAGACAAGTGAGGTGGCGGAGTAGAGGTTTAGATTCGTGAAAACATAACTGTAGCACTTAGAAAAGATATTCCTGGGGATCCCCCAGTGAAGATATACGAGTGGAACTGAGAAACAGGAATGAGCCATCAGTTTGATATGACTGTACTACAGGCCCCCAATAGTAAGCTGGAAATTGAGCAACACATTTGTCAGGCCATCTCAAATATTTGTAAGAATGATAGGGCTGTAACGGTCAGGGAGTTTGACTTTCTAAACCGAGGCTGAGATTGCCAAGGTGTTCTGAGCTTGGATGGGAGGGATTTGTTCAGTATGTTTAACAAAACTGGATCAGCCAATATTTAAATTACCGACTGGAGAAAGAGGCAAAACCTGACTTCCTTTTGGGAAGCAAGGTAGGGAAAAGTGCTTGAGGTGTTAGTGGGGGAGCATTTTGGAACAGTGATCACAATTATATTAATTTGAAAATAGCTATGGACAATTGATCGGACTAGTCCACAAGTTAAAGTTCAAAATTGACCTTGCCCCAATCCAGAAGGTATTAGTCAAGAGATTTTAGAAGTTGATATTTGGAGGCTCTTTGCATGTAAAGGGTCCTCAGACACGTGGGAAGTATTCAAAAGAGAGAAAATGAGAGTTCTGGATCAACATATTCCTGTTAGAGTGAAAGACAATGCTGACACAAGTAGGAAACAATGGATGACTAGGAATACTGAGGTTATGGTCAAGAAAAAGTGTGCACGTGTCATATATCGCCAGCTGGATTAAGGGAATCCTTTGAAGAACATTGCGAGTGGATTAATACACTTCAGAGGGAAATCAGGAGGTCCCAACAGGGACTTGAGGAAGCTTTGGCAAACAAGGTTGAGGAAAATCCAAAGAGATTCTACAAGAACATTAATAAAAAGATTAACTCGTCACAAATGTGGCCCCTTAAAATCACTGGCGCCATCAATGTGTGGACTCATAGGAGATGAGTGACATCTTAAATAAAAAAAAATCACATTGCAACTTACTGTGGAAAAAGGCTCGGGAAATCAGGGAAAGAAACAGTGATATCTTCAAATGAGTCTACATTGCAGAGCAGGAGGTGCTGGATGATTTAAAATCCATAAAAACGAGACAATTTCTGGGAACTAATCAAGTTTGTCCATTGATATTGGAGGAAGTTAGGGACGAAATAAAGGAGATATTTCTATCACTGACAGCCACAGGTGATGAGCTGGGACCTGGAGGGTAGCTAATGTTGCGTCAGTATTTAAGAAAGGCTGCAAGGGAAAGGCAGAGACCTAAAGACAAATTTGCTCAATGTCAGCCATGCGAATTTGGTTGGGAGCGTTTCTGCTGGACAGAAGTTACATACATTTTAGAAAGTAAGAATTGATTACGGATGGCCATCACAGCTTTGTGCATACGAAGTCGTGTCTCAAGAATGAATTGATTTTGCTGAAGAGGTGACCAAGAAGACAGATAGAAAATAGGAGTCATTGTTGGCAGGTTTGTGGATACTAACATCCTTGATATAGTGGGCAGGGAATACAGTTATCAAAGGGTCTTCTGACTAACAGGGACAGTGGGACAAGGAATTAAAGATGGCATTTAATTCAGGTGTTGGATTTAGTTAAGACAAATCAGAAAGGACGAGCACAGTTAATGGTAGGACCCTTGGCAGAGTTGTCAAACAGAGAGAGACCAAGGGGTACATTTACATCATTCCTTGGAAGTGGTATCACAGGTGGACAGGGTGGTGAATGCAGCATTAGGCACACTTGCCCTCATGGTTCACAGCATTGAGGACATGCGTTGGGACACCATGAAACAGCTATATCAGACATTGCTGGGTCCCCAGTTGGAGTACTGCGTAGAATTCTGATCATCCCGATTTTGGAAGCATTTTCTGAAACTGTACATGAAGAAAAGATTGACGAAGATGTGTCTGCTCCTGGTGGGTGTGACTTACAAGGAGAGGCTAGCTAAGCTGGAAAGCAAAATTGGAGAAAGAGGTAGATCTCAGAAAAGGTTAAGGAGAATCCAAAGAGATCCTACAGCACACAAGTACAAAAAAGCAATGAGAGAGACAATAGGGCCCCTCATGTGTGGAAGTACAGGAGATGGGTGAGATCCAAAATGAATATTTCATGTCAAAGTATATTGTAGATAAAGACTAGGAAACATAGGGAAAGAAACAGTGTTGTCTTGAAAAGAGTTCCCCATTACAGAAGAGGTGGTGCTAGAGGTCTTAAAACACAAAGGTAGATAAAAACCCACGTCCTGAACAAGTGTATCCCAACACATTATAGCAAAGTCGTGGCGGTTACCACGGCAGAGACATTTGTATCATTGTACTTCATATTTCCATTGGGTGTAGGTGGCTGAGGGGTGACCTGATAAAGCTTTATAAAACCAAGAGGGGGAAAACATAAGGTGAATTGCCAAGATCTTTACGCCAGGGAAGTGGAGTCCACAACTATAGGGCATAAATGTGAGGTAGGTGAGGTAAGAGTTAAAAGGGATTGGAGGAGAACATTTCTCACGCAGAAGATGGTGCACATATTGAATGAACTACCAGGGGAAATGGCAGGGTAAAGTACATTAAAATGCGTGAAAAAAAAACACTTAGGCACGTACATGGAGAGGAGAAGGTTTGAACGGACATGGGTCAAATGCAGGCAAAAGCAACTCTTTCAGGGACACTGGTCAGCATGGACTAGTTGGATCAAACCAAAGGTTCTGATTCAGTTTTGTTTGCTTCTGTCATTGGAGGAGGAGACTACTTAGATAAGGCATCTTGGAGAGACTGAAGGAAGTTACAGAGATAGGGATGTTAGTCTGGAATGCAGTAGATTTCAAAAATGTGGAAGGACTATAGAGACTGGAGGAGGTCGCAGAGACAGGAACTTTTATAGGAGTTACAAACTATTGAACACATCAGACCATGAGACATGCCAGAGATATAGTGTGGGAAGGAGAACACAGAACAGAAAGTTCCCAGGCAGCACTACCACCCTCTCATGGTAGGCCTCCTTTCCCCACTGTGCTGCTGATGCTCAATAAGACAGCACAGGCCTGGATCGATAACTGTGACACTCCCGATGTTGCCTTAGTACAACAAAACTAACAGGAGGGAAAGTGACTAGGAATGGGGTGTGTCTGTACTGTGCTCCCCCTCCAGCACTGGATTTATGTCATACCTTGTTAGTAAGTGTTTGGAGCCCTCTCATTGCTCTCTGCTCTGTTCACTGTGAGTGATCTTACCTCACTGCAGGATTTATTGAAGGCTCCATATCTCCCTCCCTGTTGTCTCTCTGGCTGACCAATCATCTTCAATGTGGTGATGGACGAGACAACCAGAAGCTTGGAAATATACTGTGTCAGGAACTTCCTGATTACCTGAAGGAGACAGAGAAATAGACTGGATGGTAAATTAGACCGATGCAGTGACGGCTACACACGTCGAATGGCCCTGAGTCCCATAGAGATCTGGAAAATCCCAGGCGCCATCCCTGGCCTGTGCTGCCTCATCTCTCTGGTGTGGAGAATTCTGTTGGCTCAAGATCTGAAGTAACTGCTAGAGGCGCTGACAGAGGCAGCAAATAGACCCACGCAGTGAGGGATACCACATGGAGAAAGAATGAGTGACATCACCAGAGTGCTGGAAGGTATCAGGCTCAAACAATTGTGTGGGAAGAAGAGGTTATGCTTCATGATGCCCTGGTAACCGTGCTCAGGCATGAGTAACTTGTGAGCAGGTGAAGTGATGGCCAAGTGGTATTATTGCTAGAGCACATATTCAAGACCTCAGCTACTGTTCAGGGGAGGCTGGTTTAAATCCCACCATCTAAAATGGTGGAATTTGAAGTCAATAATTTTAAACATAATAATTAATAATCCATAAAAAGTATGCAACCATTGCTGATGTACAAAAGATTCAAACACCTGCCCTTTTCAGAACGACATCTGCCATTCTCACGTGGTCTGCACAACATACACACAGCAAAGTGTTTACCTCAATGACCCTATGAAATGGCTGATCAAGTTATTCAGTTCAAGGACAGGTAGGGCTGGATAAGAAAGGTTGGTCAGCCAGAGACACCCATATTTCCCGAGTGAATAAAAACAATCACATTGCACTGGGCCCCAATGAAACTGTGATGGGAATGGTGACCTGGCCAATAATGTCGGCAGGTTTATGGACAGGTCTTTACACTGAGAGAGAGGATGCAGGGCCAGGGTTCAGGTGAAAGGAGCTTTCCAAATCCAAAGAGAAACGGTGAAGTTTTGGAACAGCATGAGGATGTGACTGAAGACAAGCAGAAAGGAACAGGAAGGGGCAGAGTTTAAATAAAACTGTATATCAGTGAATAGGTTTGTGACAGGAGATTGTGGGAAAGAATAAATCATGGCTTTTTTCTGGAATGGTCAAAGTCTCTTCAATAGGTTAGATGGATTTGTGACACAGATGAAAGAGATTTAGGCACCAGGGAGACGCGGTTACAGGGCGAACAAAAGGTGGACATGAATTTTCAATGGATCACAACCTTGCGGAAACTCAGGCAAAATGGGTAACACTAACAATAACGGATAATAAAGGCATTACAGAGGAAGTATTTGGCATCAGATCATGAATAGAGTCAGTCTGAATGTAAATTCCGGCTACTACTTGCCAAGGGCACAAGTAGCAGAACAGTTTTAGCCACCGAACAGCATTTCATTGCTCATCACTGCATTAAGCAGGAATTCATTGGAATCTTTAAAAAAGGCAGCATGATAATTTTGGAATATTTCAATATTCGCATAATCTCGGGCAGTCACACTGATAAGAGTGATATTGGAAGAGGAGTTCGGAGAATTTTTTGTGTTTATTTGAATAACTCAGTATGCAACTGGCTAGGGATGTAACTATCTCAGATTGAACTTTGTGCGATAAAACTTCGTGAATGAGTAATGTCACTGCAGAGATTCCTCTGGGAAATTATGATAAAGTGCAGTTTATAGGAGTATAAAGTTTTCAAGTGAATCACAGAAAGGACAAGGTCCAACTGTAAACAAAAGTCGCAGATAACATAGTTTTAGAGGAGAACTGACCAAGGTAAACAGGCAAAACAAACTGAAACAGATGTCTGCAAATGACCAGTAGAAAACATTTGAAGGAACAGTGTAAATCACTCAACAAAAGGATATTGAAACAGACAAATCCTCAGCAAGAAATTCCCAAACGGCCTCACTCAGGACAAAATGAATCAAATTAGATTATCAAGCTTAGAAGATCACCAAAAGGTCTTAAAATCCTGAAGTGTGAGTGCTATAGCAGTAAGTTTTAAAGGGATTGCAAAGGGTCAGCTAGACAGAGGATGGCAGTTGGAAGGGGAATCGTTGTCAGGGTTTATTGACACAATAGGAACAGGGACAGGTGAAAGGTGCTGGTCGTGGTGAGAGTGGCCAGGGCCTGAACGGTGTTACAAAACCAGGACGAATTGCTGCAGCTGCAGGTGTTTACAGAGGTAGGGAGGGACATGTGTATTTTTATTTATTTATTGATGGGATGTGGGTATCACTACCTCGATCAGCATTATTTTCCATCACTGATAAACACCCAGTGAATCGTTCAGAGTCAGTCATATTGTTGTTGTTCTGGAGTCACATCTAGGCCAGACTAGATGAGAATGTCAGATGTCCTTCCGTAAAGAAGGTAAGTGAACTAAATCAGTTCTTCCTACTGATCAACAATGCTTTTATGGAGGCCTCTCCAATGTCTTCTACAGCCACAACAAGACATCCCAATTCCAACTCTCAATGCTCTGCCTAATGAAGGTAACCATCCCCAACACTTGATTCACTAGCCTGTCTACCTGTGATATCACTTTCAAAAAACTGTGTACCTACGTCCCTGGGTCACTGATTGACCACACGACCCAAGGCCAAACATTAACTGAGCACGTCCCATCCTGGTTTGTTTCACCAAAATGGAACACTTCACATTTATCTAATTAAACCCAATCTGCTATTTTTCAGTCCACTATCCCAGCAGTACTGTTCTTCCTGTTGTATCACAGATAAACTTATTCACTGTCCACTTTACCACCAATTTCAGTGTCACCCAAATAACTTACCAGGAAACCCATGTTCCCACCCAAACCATTTATCCAAATGACAACCAACAACGGGCCCACTAAACCGCTGGTCCCATGCCTCCAGTCAGACAAAACATCTCTCCCATCACCCTCTGTCTGGTACCATCAAGTCAATTTGTATCCGGTTGACTAGAATCTCGTGAATGCCATATCCAGTTGCATTGATCTGAGCTTCTTACACAGTTCAACCATATGGAAGGTAGAACACAGAACATTACAGCACAAAATCCTTTGGCCATGATGTAATGCCAACCTTTTATCCGACTGTAAGATCAAACCAGCTAAGTACTCTTCATTCAACGATCATCCATGTGCTAATCCAAGAGTCTATTAAATGTGCCTAATGTATCTAAATTTACTACCACAGCTGGCAGTGCATTCCAGCCAACCGCCTCTCTGTGGAAAAAAATCTTACCTCTGACATCTCCCCTTAACTATCCTCCAATCACCTTAAAATTATGCCACCTCATAGTAGCCATTTATGCCATGCGAAAAAGAAGTCTCACACTATTCACTGTCTACATCACCATCTTGTTCACCTCGACCAAGTTGACCCCACACTTCCTCACACCAATGAGAAAAGCCTGACCTCCTTCAAGCTTTCTTCAGAAGACATGCTCTCCAGTACAGGCAGCATCCTGGTAAATCTCCTTTTTACCCTCTCTAAAGCTTCCACATCCTTCCTGTAATGAGGGAAACTGAACTGAACGCAATATTCCAATGGGGTCTAACCAGGGCTCTAAAGAGCTGCAGGATAACGTCACGGCTTTAAAACTAAATCCCCCAGCAGATGAAAATCAACACAACATATCCATTCTTAACAACCCTATCAGCTTGGGTGGCAACTTTGAGGGACCTATAGACATGGAACCCAAGATCTCTCTGTTCCTCCACATTGCCAAGGTTCCCACATTTAACCCTGTAACCTAAAATCTTGTTCGTCATTCCTAAATGAATCACTTCACATTTTCCCACACTGAGCTCCATATGCCACTTCTCAGACCAGCTTTGCAACTGGTCAATATCCCATTGCAACCTACCACAGCCCTCTACACTATCCACCACTCCACCAGCATTCATGACATTGGCAAACTTACTAACCCACTCATCCACACTGACATCTAAGTCATTTAAAGAAGTCACAAACAGCAGAGATCCCAGAACCGACCCCTGCAGAACACCACTGGTCACAGAGCTCCATGCTGAATGCTTTCCATCTTTCATCACCCACTGTCTTCTGTGAGTCAGGAGATCTGTGTCCAGACAGACAGGTTTCCCTGTATCCCATGCCTCCGTAATTTCTGAGTGAGCCATAAACGTGTTTTGTCACATTCTCGAAGTATTGAATAAGATTTGTGAGGTATGACCTTCCCCTTACAATGCCATGCTGACTGTCTCTAATCAAACTATGAATCATATATCATATTTTGCAGAGTGCTCCTCAATAATCTGCACACCACAGACATAAGACTGACAGGTCTGTAAATCCCAAGATTATCCCTATTACCTTTCCTGAACAAGGGAATAACATTTTCCTGCTTCCAATCACCTGGTACGACTCCAGTGGACATTGATGGTGCAAAGGTCATCGCCAAAGGAGCAACAATCTCTCCCCTCGCTTCCTGTAGCAACTTTGGACATATTCCTTGGGGTGCAGCAGATTATCTATTCTTATATTTTACAAAATTCTCAGCACATCCTCCTTCTTAACATCAACCTGTAAACATATATCAGCCCTTTTATAATGTCCTCACAAATGACAAGGTACCTTTCAGTAGTAAATACTGAGGCATAGTATTTACTAAGGGCCTCCCCTACCTCCTCCGACTCCAGACACAAGTTCCATCCACTATCCCTAATCAGCCCTACACTCACTCTGGCCATTCTCTTGTGCCGCATGTAAGTGGAGAATGCCTTAAGGTTTTCCTTAATCCTTCCCAACAAAGCTTTTCCATGCCCCCTTCGACCTGTCTTAAGTACATTCTTCAGTTCCTTCCTGGTACCTTCAGAGAATCCCTGCAGTGTAGAAACAGGCGATTTGGCCCAACAACTGCATACCAACCCTCCAAAGAGTATCCCACCCAGACCCACTCGCCTCCATATTACTCTACATTTTCCCTATTTAAAATTCCAAACCTACACATCCTTGAACACTATGGGTAATTTAGCATGGCTGAGTCACCTAACCTGCATGTCTTAGGGATGTCGGTGGTAAGCAGAGCACTGGGAGCAAACACACGCAGATGATGGTTGAACATGCAAACTCTGCATGCAATCGCTGGGGGCTGGAATTAAAATCAGGTGTCTGGTGCTATGAGGCAGCAGTGTTAACCACTGAGACACCGTGCTGCCCCATCTAACCCTATCTACTCTGCCAATTATATTCACACCAACAAATAAAATGCAACAGGCTCAACAACAAATTCTCTGTATAAAATGTGTTTCTAAGGGACCAGTTATTGTATATTGACATATCCTTTCTCACACATTCCAGCTCCTGACTTACTGTCAGGCTAACACTATATGGTTTCAGACTGACAGCAAAAAGGGTTGTGGGAGTTTTTGATTATTAAGATGAAAGATGTAGCTTACATGGTCATCATGTAATAGAGAAGGCAAATCAAATACTAGAATTTATTACAAAGGGAATGGCGTCTAAAAAGATGGCAATCTAGAGTAAGGTACAATCAGACCACTCCTAGAATATTATGAGCAGACTGAGTGCCCGAAGGAACGACATTGTCACATTGGAAGCAGGCCAGAGGAGGGTCACTCTGCTGATCCTGAGAATGGCGGGATTTTCTCATGAGAAGAGGTGGAATCAATTGAGGTTCATTCCATTGACATTCAGAAAACATGAGCGAGAAGTTGAATGAAACATTCAAGAACTTGGAGGGCTTTGACAGGTTAGATGCTGGGAAGTTAGAAAACAGAACAGTACAGCACAGTAATAGGCCCTTCGGCCCACCATGGCTGCCCTGCCCATGATGCTATTCTAAACCAGTCCCATCTACCTGCACATGGGCCATATCCCTCTATTCTCTGTCTGTTCATGTTTCTGTCTAAATGCCACTTCAATGCTTTGCTCATATTTCTGCATCTCCTACCTCCCTCAGTAACTTCCACTCTCTACGTTAGAAAAACATGCCTCACACGTCTTGTTTAAACTTCCTCTTTCTCACCCTAAATTTATGAGCTCTACTATTTAAAACTTATACATTGGAAAAGAGATTCCGACTATCCACATTATCTGTCCCTGTCCTAATTTTATTTTCCTGTACCTGGTCGCCTGTCAGCTTCTCACAAAACAATCCATCTTTGTTTAATTTCCTCTTATACCTAAGACAACCTTCAAAAGCCTAACACAGGCAACATGCTGATAAACCCCCTTTTTTTTTTACCGACTCCAAAGCCTCCACCTCCTTCCTATTGTGTGGAGGTGAGAACTGCACACAGTACTCCAAATGTGGCCAAACAAACGTTTTATACAATTACAACATCAGATGCAAAACACTTTACCCAACGTTGTGGCCGATGAAGGCCAGTATTCCATTTGCGTTATTTCCCATTTGAAGCACTTCTGTTGCGATTTTCAGGGAGTTACTGACTTGCACCAAGATCCTTCTGTATGTCAATGTCCCTCAGGATGCTAATGTTCTTCCGGAATTTGACATGACCTCTGACTTATCCAGCTTAAACTCTATTTGTCATTTCTCTGCACATCTTTCCAACTGATCTGTAACCTCCTGCAACCTTGGATCTCCTTGCTCATTAACCCCAACTCCATCAATGTTCATGTCATCTGTAATAATTATCTCTGCCACTTCCTTTCGTTTCAATGGTGTGAGAATCTGTAGCCAGAGGGCATAATATTCCAGCAAGGGCTCACCCATTTACGATGGAGATGAGGAGGAATGTCTTCATTCAGAGGGTAGTGACTGGGGGAATTTCTAACTGCAGGAGGCAGTCGAGATTGGGTCATTAAGAATATTTACAACAAATTTGGGCAGATTTCCATTAATCAGGGAAACAAGAGCTTTGTGGAAAATGCAGGTGAAGAGTGGAGGATCATCACATCAACCAGGATCTGACTGAAGGACAGAATATACTCAATGGGCCATATGGCCTAATTCCGTTCCTCCATTTCATGGTCGGAACTCAATTTCAATATGTCCTGCATAACATTATGGGAGGCTCACAAAACACCTTTATAATGGAATTACTAGATATTTATTATTTGATAGCATTTGATCTACAAAAGACAATTTTGTTGATGGATCCTTGATGCGATGTCACAGAAAAACATCTCGAATATAATCCAGGATTCCATCCAATATGACCCTGATACTCATTCGTTATCGAGTCGGGATGGAGACTACTGTCACACACATTTACTGCACTGCCCTTTCTACAAGTAAATTCAATATCCTGACTGTAACCATATTGACATTACAATCACTGGTCGGTTCATATTAAGGAATTCCTGTTAAGGTCTGCTGCTGCTTGCTCATTGCCAGCTCCACTGAAATAAGACTTCAAATGTTGATCTTCACTTCCACATGAATGTCTCATCACTGCATTCAACTCATCTTTTCTTTACAACTTGTTACCTTTTTGCCTAGTCTGCCTCGATCCCACAAAGCCCTTCAGTGTTCACTTTCCTGCGATGGCCATTCTGGAGCAACATCTCCGGCATGACAGTTCGATCATATCTGTTCACTGTCATTCCATCTGCTTTATGGCGAATGCAGGGAGTCACTCCTCAGTAGTAGGGGGTTGAACAGAGGTTACAGAGATAGGGAGGCTGACAGGTGCTCAAGGATGTTCGAGTTAAACAGAGTTACGTCTGTTCAAGAACGTCAGGGGGACAAAGGATTTTGGGATTGGAGGAATTTAATACAGAGAGGGAGCTGGGTTAGATTCTGGAGATACTGATGGATATAGGTTAGGGGCAGGCAGACCGATAGGCACAGACAGAGGGTCATAGAGGCATAGTCATAGAGTCATAGAGATGTACAGAATGAAAACAGACCCTTCGGTCCAACCCGTCCATGATGTACAGATACCCCAAACCAATCTCGTCCAATCTGCCAGCACCTGGCCTATATCCCTCCAAACGCCTCCAATGCATATATCCACTCAAATGCTTCTTAAATGTTGCAATTGTACCAGCCTCCACCACTTCCTCTGGACTCCCCGACCCCAGGGAAAAGACTGTGTCTATTTACCCTGTCCATGCCCCTCATAATTTTGTAAACCTCTATAAGGTCACGCCTCAGCCTCCAACGCTCCAAGGAAAACAGCCACATCCTAGTCAGCCTCTCCCTATAGCTCAACTATTCCAACCCTGGAATCATCCTTGTCAATCTTGTCAACCTTTCAAGTTTCACAACATTTTTCCGATAGGAAACAGACCAGAATTGCAAGCAATATTCACACAATAGCCTGACCAATGTCCTGTACAACCACAACATGACCTCCCAAATTCTGTACTCAATACTCTGACCAATAAACAAAAGCATACCAAACGACTTCTTCATTATCCTATCTAGATGCGACTCAACTTTCAAGGTGCAATGAATCTGCACCCTAAGGTTTCTTTGTTCAGCAACTCTCTCTAGGAACTTACCATTAAGTGTATAAGTCCTGTTACGATTTGCTTTCCAAAATGCAGCATCTCGCATTTGTCTCAAATAAATTCCATCTGCCACTTCTCAGCCCATTGGCCCATCTGGTCAAGAACCTGTTGTAATTTCAGGTAACCATCTTCGCTGTCCAGTACATCTCCAATTTTAGTATCATCTACAAACTTACTAACTGTACTTCTGATGCTTGCATCCAAATCATTTATGTAAATTTTTTAAAAAGTAGAGGACCCAACACCGATCCTTGTGGCACTCCACTGGTCATGGGCCTCCAAACTGAAAACCTACCGCCTTCTACCTTTGAGCAAGCTCTGTATCCAGTGGCGAGTTCTCCCTGTATTCCATGAGATCTATCCGTGCTAATCAGTATCCCACGGGGAACCTTGTCGAACGCCTTACTGAAATCCATATAGATCACATCTACCTCTCTGCCCTCATCAATCATATTTGCTACTTCCTTAAAAAACTCAATCAAGTTTACGAGACATGATTTTCCATGCACAAAGGCATGTTGATTATCCCGAATCACTCCTTGCCTTTCCAAATACATTTACAACCTGCCCCTCAGAATTCCCTCCAACAACTTGCCCACCACTGACGTCAGGCTCACTGGTCTACCGTTGTCTGCGAGTTTCAGGGAGTTTCAGGGAGAAGAGAATTGTGTATACTAACAGAGGTATGGAAGATTTTAGTGACTGAAGATGTTTAAAGATGTAAGCAGACTTTTAAGCTCTGGAGAAGACCTAGATAGAAAAGCAATGGACAATGCCAGGTTGCTAGTTTGGAGACATTTACACAGATGGGGACAATTGCACAAACTGAAAGAGGCTCCGTTGGTCGTGAGGGTTGGTGGGGTGCGCGGGGGGGGGGGTGTGCGGGCATGAAGATGAAGTTTAATTAGATTAAGTTCGAAGAATTGGAGAAAGATTAGGATATTACAATTTTTAACAGCTAAGGAAGGATTGTAGGACCTGGAGAAGTTTGCACAAATACGGAAAGACGAAGAGGTTAACGACAAATACATTGATATGGAAGGTGGTGTGGGTAGGAGGAATTTACAGGGATAAACAGCACTATTAGGGTTTACAGGGATGAAAGAATTTAGTATCTGCTGGAAAAATGTAGGGATTAGGGTGTTAGGCATTGGAGAACCTGACAGAGACAGAGAGCTTTGTGTGGATTAGAGGAGATTCCAAACGGAGAGAGGATTATTGGGACGGGAAGATATCACGGAGATCACTAATACAGCATAAGGCAGGATTGATGACTGGGGTGTGTGTGCTGTCTCAGTGAGTACCAGCACAGCAGAGATGAGAGCAGGACTCTCACAAGATGGTGGGAATTAAGCCTAGAGTGTTGATGTTCCTTGCCCAGAACTTTGTCTATGCACTGTCTTCCGTGTCCGAATACAGAAGGCCACTAACTCCTCCCTGTGCTGTTTACTGTGAGCGATCTTACCGGCTGCAGGATTTACTGAAGGTTCCAAATCTCACTCTCCATCTCTCTGGCTGACCAATTGTCTTCAATGTGGTAATGGACGAGAATTAGGAATTCGGCTAAGTCAGGAGACAATGAAACAGACAGAATGGGAAATTAGACTAAGGCAGTGAGGCTGCTCCGTCTCTCTGGAGTGGAGAATACTGCTGGCTCAGAATCTCAGACCAGCTGCTGGAGTGAGAGGCGTTCACAGAGGCAGCAATTAGACCCACAAAGGGAGGGATACTACATGGAGAGATACTGAGATATAACCAGAGTGCAGCAAGGTTTAGCAGGTCCTCAGAATCAAACAATGGTGTCAGAAGAAGTGGGTCTGCTGCAGTGGAAACTCCTAAAAGTACTCAAGGAGACGTCAGCTATTTAATTGGGATGGTACAATGGTGGAACCAGTGCCCTGGTCAATCATATGACCAGGATTATGCAGAGTGCTTTAAACTGACACACATGAGGAGGTACAGGGCTCAGCTGAAAGGAAATCCCAATTCCATGGGGAAAGGTTCAAATATTGAAACATGGGGATATGGCTGAGGATAAACACAAAGAAACAGGAAGGAAGTGAATTTAACTAAAACTGTACATCAAATATGTTTGTGACAGGAAAATGTGATAAAAAGTAAATTACTCTTTCTAAATTTGAATGCAAGAAGTATTTGCGATAAGGGATATGCTCGTGTGACTTGTGATTCCTATCTAAACACCATCAGGGAGAATGGTCACAATGTGAACAAGAAGGTGGCATTAATATTCACAGCTACACAACATTGTGGAAAGTCAGGCAGAATGGGAAGCAGGATGGTGATCTCTCATCGTTACGGAAAACAATGGGATTTTGAAGAAAATATGTGGCCTTAGATTATCAATCAGTCGTAGACCAAATTCTGGGTAATAAGGGTCAGAACACAGAAGTGCAAGAGCAGTGTTAAGGCTCCTTTACAGCATTACATTGGGAGTCACTGGATTAACAGGGAATTACTTGAATTTGTAACAAAGGTATTGGAACAACAGTGAGGCGATTCAACTTTCCTCTCTCATCATCGCATTGGTGATGGACCACAGACGAGTCTGACTATTTCCCACGCTCAGGGGAGTCTGTTGGTGGCTATACAGACCGATGTGGCCTTCCACAGACTCTGTTACACTTGGGGATGAAGGTGGACATGTGAAGGGGGTGGGTGCAGCTTTGGGCTGACAGCGCACTCATTGTGCTGTTTTCTCCTGGATTCCCCACGGTAAATCCGAACACTTTTTAAATCTCCTCTATCAACTGTGATTCCACTTAAACAGGCTCATTGACCTTTCAGAGGCTCTATTCTCTCCCTCGCGATATTTTAGCCCCGTTGAAACTTGTCAAAATGCGTCTGAAATTTGAAATATCCACAACACCAACGGCCTCCTACACCCTTATCTATTCTGTCACTTATGCTCACACCAAAATATAGAATACAACAGATTTAAAAATATTCTGCTTTTTCAAAACCATATTTCTCCCATTTTTGCGAAGCGTCCAGTTATCATTTATCGTCATACCCTTTATAATACAGTCCAGCATGTTTCCGACTTACTGCCAGGCTAACACCGTGTGGTTTCAGGCTGACTGCACGAAAGGGTTTGGGAGACATGTTAAACAAAACATGGCGGGCCCCTTTCTTGTGCTATATTGTTCCACGTTCTATGTAACTCTTTAAAAATTATGCATCATGGAAACATCTCGACCGAGAAAAGACTCGGGCCTCTCAGGGATGAAAAAGAACTGAAATGGTTTGTGGGGGAGGTGGATTGGTAAGAACAGGGAAGGGGAGTGGGGTGGTAAGAACAGGGAAGGGAATACAGTGCATAAGAGGGAGCATGATGAATAAAAGCAAGCAGAAGCACGGGAAAGTCTGAGTGATGTTTGTGATGGAGGCCACATAAACGAGTGGAATAAATTACCAGCACATAGCTTAGGGACATGCAGTGGTGAAACCCTCATTTGAACATGACTGGAAGGAATAAAAGTAAACTATCACATCCGGTTAAAATCCACATTATTAAAGGTGGCACAGGTTGGACAATGGAAAAGAGATTGTCAAGGAGGACAGGGATGAAACAGAGCAATGGATGGACATGGATTCAGATCCACAGTAAAGGGATCACACCAGGGCCTGAGCAATGAACCACAGCAAAGCAAGTTCAGTATTGAATTATAGATGAACATTCAATAATATTCACCTCTGAACCAATTTCATTGTCCTTCGATGTAAACTCTCCAGCTGGACATTGTAGCTGAGAAGATAGCACAGGACTGGAATCAGAGAAACACTTCAGTTTGCATTACCTCCATTTCTCTGCAAAATGAGATGACAAAAGACACATGTTGAAAGACATTCAGAATAAATACATTTATCTCTTGATTTCAGTGCTAAACATCCACCTCTTAAAGGAGTTTACAAAATCCACCGCCATTAACTCAGGACGGGAACTTACAAAATGTTTTGAGAGATCTCGTACTTTAATGACAAGGTTATGCTGTAGAGACGATTTGAGAGATTTGATAGTTGCAGTTGTAATAACGGAATTCAATGGCGAGAGTAGATACCCAGCATGCCCCGCCGTGCTGAAAGCTCTCTAAATTCACGACAGGCGACGGCAGCACAATGGCAGTACCGAATTTATCTCCGTTGGAAATGGGAAGAGATGCGTTTTCCCACATGGTAAGACTGCAGGAGCTGGAGAGCGTTTATAAACCCTTTCAGAGAGAAGCGAGCACCTTGATAAATAACTTGAGGTTAGGTGTATCGCAGTTTCGAGGTGAACATCCGCCATCTTGGCCATGGATCTGGACGCATGCGCAGACGGACCCGTGACGTCACAGTGCCGGGCCGGGCCTAAGGGTGACTCATGCAGATGCTGAAAACCTGACAGTAAATCAGACAGTGCTGGAGGAGGTCAGCAGGGTCTGGCAGGAATTGTGACCAGAGAAACAGAGTGAACCATTCCAGTTCTGTGTGTATCTCCTTCAGAACCCATTACCCTGGTGCTGCAGTGACCTCGGCGATAGCTTTATAGGTGAACTTTGAAACAAACAGTAGTCTACCTGAATCTCTTGATTTTTCTGCAGGTGACATTCTTAACCAACCTGTTCAGACGTGTCATGTTCCCCTTGTGAAGCAGGTAGGTGCTTGAGAATCCAGGCCTTCTTAGTTAGAGGGGAGTTCCTCAGGGTCTAGTCTTTGGCCCAACCATCTTCAGCTGCTTCGCCAATCACTATCCCTTCAGAAGAAGGGATGATGGTTGACGATTGGATAATATTCAGCATCATTTTCAACTGCTCAAATACTGATGTAGCGCATATCCATATAGTCAGGTCCTAAGTTTGCTCGCTGAGGTGATAGGCTTGTTCTCACTGAGAATAATCTTACAACCTGAACCTCAACCTAAGCTAAAAGTGTTCTCAAAATTTGCATACCCACATGTAGCAAGACCTGTCCAGCATCTAAGATCTGCACAAGTGGCAAGTAACAGCTGTATCACATCCGTGCCAGGCAAAGACCATCTTCAACAAGAGAAAATCTGAGTATTCCTTGTTGACATTCAACAGAAATATCATTCTTGAATCCTCCATGAGCACCATTCCAGGGTGTAATATTGATGAGAAACTGAACAGGACTGTTGATACATGATCAGAGCAGAGGCAAAAAGTCTTGCAGAGCTTAATTCACCTCCTGACTCCCCACCTTACAAGATGTAAGTCAGGTGTCATACGGAATACTCTCCACTTGCCTGTTTGAATGATGTTTAAACAACAAAAGAAGCGGCACGGTGGCACAATAGTTAGCAATGCTGCCTCACAGCACCAGAGACCCAGGTTCAATTCGCACCTCAGGTAACTCTCTGTGTGGAGTTAGCACCTTGTCTACGTGAGTTTTCTCCCACAATCCAAAAAGGTGAATTGGCCATGTTAAATGGCCCGTAGTGTTAGGTGAAGGGGTAAATGTGGGAGAACGGATCTGGGTGGGTCGGTGTGGACTTGTTGGCCCAAAAGGCCTGTTTCCCCACTGTACGTAATCGAAGCTTGTAAACATGTGGGACAAAATAACACTTCTGATTGTAAACAACCTTCACCATTGCCTTTCATCACCATTGATGTCCAGTAGCAGCAAAGGGTATCATCTCTTGTGTAACATCCTTCTGTGTAGGGAGCTGTGCTATCCAGCAGTTGGCCAGTTGCATTCTACGATAGGTTTGCACCACAGAACACACAATGTCTCAGGTTCCTTTCTGCATTTGATGTTGCTTTTTGGATCTTTCAAGATGATTGGACCATTTGTTCTGTAGGAGGTGTGGAATTGAGAAAGTGTGCCTTTCTAAAATTGGATTTGTTTGATCTGAGATTTTACACAGAATGGACCACGATAATATTTGAAAATCATTTCACAGAGAAATAATTTGAAAGAACTGAAAATCAGTGAGACACATCAAACATGATATAAAGATCCAACAGAGTCATTAAATTCATTTGGACATTAAGAGAACACATTTATCTGGTACGTCAGTGAGCAAAGGTATCAAACAACATTGTGTGTGATTAAGCAACAACACAGACACACTCATATAAGAGTGTGAATGTTCCAGTGAACTGACTGCAGAAACTATTGAACATCATTCAGTTAACAATCTAAAAAAAAATTCACAGACAGAGAAGCCATAAATATGTTGTGTTTATGGGAAAGAATTCACCAGATCATCCAACTTGGAGATATGTGAGGAGATGAGCACCATGGAAATGTCTGAATTGTGAGAAGAATTGCAAATTCCCGGACCAACTGGAGACTCATTGACACAGACTTCGATGGGAAGAGATTTATTTTGTCATCCAGCTTCATGTCACACCAGTGGCTTTACACTGACAAAAGACCTTTCCCCTGACTATGGGGAAAAAACTTTAAGATCTATAAAGGTCTTAAATTCAATGGTCTTTATTTACCATCACCATGTTCACATGGGGAAGAAGTCATTCAGATGTTCCATGTGTGGGAAGGTACTCACTTGGAGATCCAGCAATACCTCACTCTTTCTTCCTTGATAAGAGACTCAAGCATTTTCCCCACTACAGATGTTACGCTAACTGATCTATAATTCCTCATCTTTTGTCTACCTTCCTTTTTAAACAGTGGTGCCACTGTATTCCAATTTGCTGAACTGCCCCAGAGTCCAGCAAATTTGGAAAATTACTGACAGTTCAACTGTTCTATCCCCCACTGTCTCTTTTAGAACCCTGTGATGCATTACACCAGGACCAGGAGACTTGTCTATCCTTAGCTCCATGAGCTTGCCCAACACTAGCGTTCGTAATAATGATATGGAGATGCCAGTGTAAATCACAAAACCTTTTTTAAAAGAAAAAGTTGCATTCTCGGGTTAGCTGTTAACAATGGTGATATCTAGGCAATATGTTGAAGGTGTTGGTCCCCTGTGTTCTTTGTCTATGCCATGATGGTTAGATTGATTCTAATAATAAAAAGTGAGATAACGGAGTGTAACATGAATTCATGCAGTTTTTGAGCTCAGAGTTCGACATGAATGCATGCCATCTTTGAACAAAGTACAACCTAACCCTGAAAGTACAAATTCACCCCACAAAATATATATGTGCATGTGGGTCTTTGTCTGTCTGTGTGTGTGTGTCTGTATGGGTTGGGGGTTGTGAGTGTGAGAAAGTGTATGTGTGACTATGTAGCGAGTGCAGAGTGTCTTAAGTCTGTGAGGGGGTGCATGCGTGAGTGTGGAAGTGTGTGTGTCTGTAAGGGTGTGTGTGGGGGTGTCTGTGTGCGCATCTGTGTGTATATGTGTTCGTGATGTACACACGAAATAAGTGAAACTATCAATGTATTATTTCAGATGAAAGGCTTAACAGGCAATCAATTTTTCAATGTATAATTTCAGTTACCTCACACTGGATTTTTTTGCTATAATTCTGTGTTACGATTGAGCCCTCCACTATCACCTGATGAAGGAGCGTCGCTCCGAAAGCTAGTGTGCTTCCAATTAAACCTGTTGGACTATAACCTGGTGTTGTGTGATTTTTAACTTAGTTCCGTAATAATGTTTTTTTTTCCAGGTCCTCACCGACTCCATCTCTTTATCAATCACTGGCATGTTATTAGTGCCCTACACTGTGAAGACCGATGCAAAATACCTTTCAATGCCTCAGCCATATCATCACATCCCTTAACTAAATGCCACTTCTCATCCTCTGAAGGACCAACATTTACCTTAGCCACGTTTACATTTAAAGTTTTCATAGAAGCTTCTATTATCAGTATTTAAATTCTGTGATACACCTTTTCTCTCCTGTTCTTCCTTACGATGATTTATCGCTCATTTTGTGGCTTTCTTTTGATCTTTAAAACTTTCCCTATCTTCCAGTTTCATGCTCTTTTTGACCACTTTGTATGCCTCATCTTTCAATGTGATTGCCTCCCTTATTTCCCAGGGCCGATTACCTCTGTTGTGACAGTCTTTCCTTTAAATGAAACATACTTTTGCTGAGCAAATTGAAACCTTCTTTGGATGTCCTCCACTTCTCAACAGCTGTACACCATTTTTTTTTTGGTTTCAGTCTCCTTTAGCCATGTCCTCCTCATTGTGTTGTTGTCCCCGCTGTACATGCACTGAGCCCTGGTATTGGATTTTAGCTTCACACTCTCCATCTGTGTTCGAAATCTAACCATACTGGAATCACTCCTTCCAAGAGGATCCTTAACGATGAGGTCATTCATTACTCCTGCCTCATTACACAGGGCCAGGTCAAGGAGTAGTTTCTCCCCATCGCTTCCATTACATGCTCTCAAGAAAACTGTCACGGATGCACTCAACGAACTCCTCCTCAAGTCTACCATGACCGAGCTGGTTCGACCAATCAACATGTAGATTTAAATCCCCCATGATAAGAGCCGGTCCATTTTGACAGCCTGTAGTTATTTCTTTGTTTATTGCCCGCCTCAGGGTGATGTTACTATTTGGTGGCCTAGAGACTAGGCCTAGCAGTGACTTTCTTTCTTAGAAAGTTTAATTTCCACCCAAATTTCCACCCAGTGGTTCATACTCATCTCCACTGTACTATAAGACTTTGCAACGCCGCCCTGACGTCGTCCTTGAATATCAGATTGACACCACCTCCTTTATGCTCCTGTCTGTCCTTCCGAATAATCTGATACCCGAGATATTTACCTCCCAGTTGTGACCATCCTGTAACCATGTCTCTGTCATGGCTCCCAAATCATATTAATTTGTGACGAAATGTGCCAGGGACTTTCTAACCTTGTTCCGAATGTTGCCAGCATTTAGATAATTTGTCTTTATGATAGCTTTGTTGCCCTCATGATTTCCAACGTCTCCAATAGTATCTCCTGGGTTTTCCTTCCTTTTTGGTTGTTTCTCCTCATCTGTCTATTTACATCCTCCCTCCTCAGTGTCCAACGGCCCAAACACATCTTCGAGGTGCAGTAAAACTTTCCCTGCCCTTCGCACAATCCCGTTAAATTCATTGACTGCTTGCTGTATGGTCTCCACTATCTTGGGAAACCAAGTGTGGACTGGGGGACCACTTTCAAGAACATTCAAGTTCTCTCTTCAAGAAAGACCTGGAGCTTCCACTCCCCTGCCCCTTGAACAGCCCACCCTGTTCCTTGGCTAACAACTTTGTCTCAGGCTTACTGCAGTGTTCCAGTGAAGCTCAGCACATGCTTGAGGAAGAACACTTTATTTTCCATGTGGGGATTCTGCAGCCAACCGGACTCCATACCCATTTCGATGTTTTTAGGACCTGAACTCGTCCAACTCCGAGCCACCTACCGTACCCAGAGTCTTGTTATCAGATAGCAATACATTGCATATTCGTATGGGGGGGTCGAGGGGGGAAGGAGACGGGGAAGGGGGAAGGAGGGCGGAAGGGGGAATGAGAGGGAAAGAAGAGGGGGCAGGAAAGGAGAAAGTAGAGGGGAAACGAGGGGCAAGGAGGGGGAAGGGAGGAGGAGAGTGATTGTAGGAATGTGGGGGAAGGGGAAGAGGGGAAAGGAGAAAGGGGAAAGGGGGGGGAAAGGAGGGGGTAAAGAGGGGGAAAGGAGGAGGGAAGGAGAGGGGGAGAGACGAGGGTGGACAGATGAGGGAGGAACAAGGATGGGTTGGAGGCAGGAAACGAGGTGGGTAAGGATGTGGAAGGCGTAGGAAGGTGAAGAAGGGGAAGGAAGGGGAAAAGAGAGGGGGAATTAAAGGAGGAAGGAGAGAGAAGGAGAGTAGTAGGAGAGGGTGTCGGAGAGGGTATAAGGAGAAAGGGCAAGGGGAGGGAAAAGGAAGGGAATTGGGGGAATGTCGGATGAGAGAGGAGGGAGGACAGAGGAGGGAGGAGGGGGATGGGATGAACGAAAGGACAAGGGTTGAAAAGGAGAGGGAGTGAAGGGGCAAAAAGAGAGGGAAGGGGAGGGGAAGACGGGAAGGAGAGGGTTGCATGGAGAGAGGGACATGCAGGGGTTGTGATGGAAAGACGAGAAGGGGCAAGTGGGGAAGGAGAGGGCCTGGAAGGAGAGGGGGAAATGGGCGTGAGGGAGCGTTGGGAAAGTTTGGGGTGAGAAGAGTGGGGAGAGAGTGGGGGAATGGAGATGGGTAGGAGGGTGTAGGAGAGGGGGAAGGAGAGAGGGATGAGGAAGGAGTGGGAAGAAGGGAGGTCGGGGAGGAGAGAAGGGGTAAGGAGTGTGGTGGAAGGAGAGAGCTGAAGGGGTGGGAGGAGACCACATCGAGGAGAGGGAATACAGAGGGGGGAGGAAACGATGGCGTGGGAGGAGGGTTGGAAAGGAGAATGGGGAAGGAGAGGAGAAGCGGGAGAGGAGAGAGGCTGGAGGAGGGGACGAATCAGAGAGGGAGAAGGAGAGAGGTGGAAGGAGAGACGGGGAAGGAGCGAGGGGGAAGGGAAGAGGGGTGAGGAGTGAGGGAAGGAGAATGAGACAGGGAGGTGTTGGCTTGGAAAAAAGAAGAGGGGTGGGAGGAGAGGGCGGAAGGCATGGGAGGTATGGGAAGGAGAGGGGATAAGGGGAGGATGGAGAGGGGGTGAATGGAATGGGGTAAGGAGAGGGAAAAAGAAGAAAGGAGGGAAAGAAGAAGGAGGGCTGGGATGTCGGAGGAAGGCGGGAAATATGGGGGAAGGGGAGGGTGAAGGATAGGGGAGGGGAAGGGGCAGGAAGGAGATAAGAGAAGCAGGAGGCCAGGGGTGATCAGGCGGGGGAAATGAAGGGTGCGCAGGGGGGCAAGGGGAGGAGGGAGGATCACAGTGAAGGAAGGAGAAGGTGGGAGGAGTTTGGGAGGAGGGGAGGAAGTGGGTGAAAAACAGGGCAGAGGTGGAAGTAAGGAGAGAGCCTAAGGAGGGGGAATGAGAGGGGATGGAAGGAGAGGACGGAAGGACAGGGGAGGAGGGTGTTGACAGGAGGGGTAAGCAGCGGAGAAGAAGAGGGGGTGGAAAGAGATGGGGAAAAGATGGGGGAAAGAGGTGGGGAAGGGCGGGTAGGAGGTTGTGAAAGAGGGGATGAAGGAGGGTTGGGAAGTGGGAAATGGGAAAACCGGGAAAGAAGTGGGGGCAGAAGGTGATGGGAGGAGAGGGTGTAGGGGATGAGGAACTGCGGGGTAAGGGGGCAAGGAGGGTGTAATGAAGGACGTGGAAGGAGGGGGAAGGATAAGGGGTGGGGCTAAGGAGGGGGGATGGAAACTGGGAAAGGAGAGTGGGAAAGGGCAAGAGAGGGTGGGTGGAGTGGGGTAGAAGCAGAGGGAAGGTGAGAGGTGAAAGAGGGGGTGAAGGAGAGATGGGATGGAGGGAAGAACAGTGAAGGATGGGGATAAGAGGAGGGAGGTAGGTGAATGGAGAACGTAGAAAGCAGAGGTGTGTGAAGAAGGTGGAGGTGAGGAGAGAAGGAGAGGGGGAATAAGAGGGTATGAGGAGGGAGGGAAGGGGAGAAGGGAAGGGGAGATAGTTGAAGGAGATGGGGAAGGAGAGCGGGAAAGCAGAAGGGGAACGAGTGGGAAAGAAGAGCGGGAAAAGTGTGGGGGAAGCAGATGGGGAAATGAGAGGCAAAAGAAGGGGGAGATGGAGAGGGGAAAGAAGTGGGAAACGAGATCGGGAAAGGAGAGGGGAAAGGAGAGTGGAAAGGAGGGGCAAGGAGAGGGAAGGAGATGTGAGGAAGCAGACGGGGTGGAGAGGCAGAGGAGACCGGGAGGAGTTGGAGGAAGTAGAGGTTGGAAGAAGGGAGGGAAAGAAGGAAGGAAGGAGAGAGGGGGAAGGGGGTAGTTGCGATGGAAAGCTGAGAAGGAGGGGGAAGGGCGATGCAGAAGGGGAAGGAAAGAGGAGATGGAGAGGGGAGGAGAGGGAGGCAAGGTGTGGGGGTCAAGGAGGTGTGTCGACGGAGCCTGGGGAAGAAATGGAGATATGGAGGAGAAGGCAGGTGAGGGGAGAGGGGGAGAAGAGAGTTAGGTTAGGAGAGGAGGGGAGGGGGCGAGAGTAGGGCAGGGATGGTTTAGGAGATGGGGAGGATGAGGGCGCAGAAAGAAGTGAAAAAAGGAGGGCAGATGAGGAGAGAGTAAAGGGGGAGGAAGGGGGCAGGGAAGGGATGGAGAGAGAAGGGATGAGGCAAAAGGGATGGAGGAGGCTTGGAGAGTGGTGGACAGGGGAGGTGAGAGGGTTAGAGATGTGGGGAAGGAAGAGAGCGGAAGGAGAGATGGGGAGGACAGGGGAGGAACGGATTGAAGAAGCTGAGGGATGCGAGAGGGAGAAGAGGGCAGCAGGATATGAGGAAGTATGGATGATAGGAGAGGGGATGGGGAAGGAATGGGTTGTGGCGGTTCAGGAGGGTGGGGAAAGAGAGAGGGAAGATGAGGAGAGGGGAGATGGAAGAAGGAGTTGGGGAAGGGGAGGATCGATGGAGAGAATGGAATGGAGGATGAGAGAGGGGAAATGAGAGGTGGGGAAGGAAGGAGGGAGGGAGAAGGGGATGGAGGACGTTTGGAGGTGGAGGATAAGGAGGAGGCGGTGGGGGTGGAGGTGTTAAGGACTGGGAGTGAGGAAAGGATACAAGGGGGAAACAGAGGGTGTGGGCATTAGGGGGAGAAGAGGGGAGGAGAGAGGGTGAAGAAGAGAGAAGAAGAGCACAGGAAAAGAGAGGAGGAGAGGGCAGGAGAGGAGTGAGGATGAGAAGGGGAGAAGAGAGATGGTAAATGATAAGGCAGGAGAGGGAGGAGAGGAAAGGTGCGGAGGTGAAAGGAGAGGAGGGAATTGGAGGAGGTAGGGAGGTGAGGGTGGAATGAGGGAGGGCTATGAGAGGGTGGAGGAGAAGTGGGTGAGGAGATAGGGGTGGAAAGAGCATAGGACAGAGTGGAGGAATGAATGGGAGGAAAGTTGGAGGAGGGGAGGTGAGGGGATGAGAGAGAAGAGGAAGAGGGTGAAGAGAGGGAGGACGGTAGTAGGTGAGGGGAGGAGAGAGTTCGGGAGTAGAGGAGGAAGTGGGCCAAGGAGGGGGGAAGGTGAGGAGGGAAGACGGAAGGAGAAACAGGGAGGAGAAATAAGGTGGAGGGGGCAGCAGTGATGAGACAGTAGAGGAGGAGGACAGATGGGAGGAGAGGATAAGAGGGGGAAACATGAGGGTAGGGAAGGAATTGGGGAGAAGGGGTGAAGAAGAGGGGACGGGAGAGGGGGAGATGAGAGGGTCGAGAAGAGGGGGAGGAGAGGGTGTGGAAGTGGGAGAGGAGAGCAATGGATGTGAAGAAAAAAGAGGGTGGAGGAGGAGTAGGGGTGAGGGGGAGGGGAGAGAGGAGAGAGTGGAGGGAGACAGGAGAGAGGTGTGGGGGAGAGGAGATAAGGGAGAGGGGAGAAGGGAGAAGAGAGAGTGGTGAGTAGAGAGGGGAGAGGGGTGGGTAGAGAGTGGGGAGGAGAGAGGGGAGAGGGAGAGGAGAGAGGGTAAGGGGACAAACGAGAGGTGAGGGTGAGAGTAGATAAGGGAGAGGGGAGAAGGGAGAGGAGAGACTGGTGAGGGTAGAGTGGAGAGGGGAGAGGAGTGAGTGGTGAGGAGAGAGGAGAGAGGGGAGGGTAGAGAGTGGGGAGGGGAGAGGGGAGAGTGAGTGGAAAGAGGGTAGAGAGAAGAGTAGTGAGGAGAGAGCGGGAGGTGAGGGGAGAAGGGAGAGGGAAGAGAAAGAGGAGAGGAGAGAAGAGAGTGTGGTGAGGGGAGAGGTGAGAAGAGGGAGGGGCGTGGATAGAGGAGAGAAGGGAGAGGAGGGAGGGGTGTGGATAGAGAAAAGAGGGGAGAGGGGAGAGGGTTGATGGGAGAATGGTGAGGAGAGAGGGGAGAGGGCAGGGGAGAGAGGAGGGGAGAGGAGAGAGTTGTGTGGGGAGAGAGGAGAGGAGGGAAGGCATGTGGGAGATAAATGGGGGAGAGGATAGAGGGGGAGTGGAGAGGAGAAAGTGGTGAGGAGAGAGAGGAGAGGGGAAAGGAGAGAGGGGAGAGGGTGGAAAGAGATAGGGTGAAAGGAGAGAGGGTGGAAGGAGATTCGGAGAGGAAGTGTGAGGAGAGAGTGGGTGGTGGCATGGGAGGAGCGGAGGAGGAGATGGGTGGCTGGAGAGAGTTAAAAGGGGGAAGGAGGGGGAAGGAGGGGAGGAGAGGGGGACCAGAAACTGTGGAGACTTCTTGGGAGGAGGCGAGGAGGGAAGAGTGGGGGTAGACAGTGAGTAAAGGGAGGGGAGAGAGAGGGGCAGGAATGAGGGTTAGGACAGAGAGGGCGAAGAGGGGCAGAAGTCGCGTAGAGGGGTAGAAGAGAGGTGGAGAAGAGAGAGCAGGAGAATGAGACTGAGAGAGAGACAACGAGAGAGGGAGAGAGAGGAGAGAGAAGAGAAAGAGAGAGCGAGAGAGCGATAGAAAAGGCAAAAAGTGACCCTCAACCCACACTCTGTCACAGACAGAGACATTACCAGATAGGTACGCCCCCGCTCAGTCCACATGGAGAGAGGGTAACGATTGACTGAGCTAGGTACAAATACCCCCAGCGTCTGTCACTCAAACCCCATCTCCTCCCTATCCCCAGTTCATCCAGTCAGCTCCCAGCTTCCTCGCCCTGGAACACACCTCCCCCAGGTATGGGAGACACCAACAATGACCTAATATTTTGGTTCGGATAATCAGGAAGGGTATGATGGAGAAATTATATGCAGCGATTGGTAATGACTGAGGATTCAATACTTACTCAAAGGCCAATCATTTTTAGTTTCTGATGAATCGATTGATCACGTCAGATTTTGATTAAATGTTTGAATGGCGTTTGCTGTCTGTGAATTTTCTTCAAATATTCAAAGAATTTGTGTTGCAGACGTTTCATCCCCCGTCTAGGTGACATCCTCAGTGCTTTGGAGCCTCCTGTGAAGTGCTTCTGTGATCTTTCCTCTGGCAATTGTCGTGGTTTGAATCTGCCACTTCCGCTTGTCAGTTCCAGCTGTCCGTTGCAGTGGTCGGTATATTGGGTCAAGGTCGATGTGCTTATTGATTGATTTTGTGGATGAGTGCCATGCCCCTAGGATTTCTCTGGCTGTTCTCTGTTCGGTTTGTCTTATAATAGTAGTGCTGTCCCAATCGAATTCATGTTGCTTGTCATCTGCGTGTGTGGCTATTAAGGATAGCTGATCGTGTCATTTCATGGCTAGTTGGTGTTCATGGATGTATCCACAGATTCAATCAATAAGCACATCGAACTGGACCTATTATACCGACCACTGCAATGGATAACTGGAACTGACAACTGCATGCAGCACATTCAAACCACGACAAATGCCAGAGGTAAGATCACAGAAGCGCTTCACAGGAGGCTCCCAAGCACTGAGGATGTCAACTAGACAGGGACGAAACGTCCACAACACAAATTCCCAGCTCGGCGAACAGAACCACAACAACGAGCACCCGTGCTACAAATCTTCTCAACAACTTTGAATATTCAAACAAGTTTTAATAAACGCAGTGTCAGTCCAGGTGAGAAATCAGACAAATAATTCCCTTTGCTTGATGTGTTTGTGTATATCTTTCCTTGCAATCCTCAGAAAAAAAAAGCTTCCAAAATCCATCACTATTAGGGCAAAGAGAAAAGAATAATCAAAATAAAGTAAGAAATTGTCCCTAAACATGAACATTGTTTCTCTCTCCCAAAATATGCCAGTCCTATTGGGTTCCTCCTGCACCCTCTCTTTTATTTCAGAAACTCACATTATCCCTCCTCCTGGTCGAGTGTGATCAGCGTACCCACAATAGAGATCATTATACATTTTGAAGGATGGGAGGGTCCAGGAAGGGGATAGGCTCATTCATTTACCAGAAAGTTTCAGGAGTGATTTAAGATGCAATGCAGCAACTGGAATTGATGCAAGATGCGACAGAGCTTATTGGCTTATAATAGGCAGAGAGAAGGAAGACAAAAACAAGATGTTCACATTACCTGGGGAAATGGAAGATGAGATACAAAAAATAAGTTTTTGTATAGATTGACAGGGAGGATTTGATGAAGTGATTATATGTGTGGAATGCTATGCACATTGTATCTTAATGGTATACAGTTGGACCGAACAGCTTGAAGCGCTGTATTTAATTTCCTGATGAAGGAATCACCTGATGAAGGAGCGTCGCTCCAATAGCTAGTGTGCTTCCAATTAAACCTGTTGGACTACAACCTGGTGTTGTGCGATTTTAAACTTTGTACACCCCAGTCCAACGCTGGTATTACCAAATCATATTTAATTTCCAGTTTCTGTCAAGCCGTGGGCTCGAATTATCCCAGTACAAGAGCCATAGCGATGTAACTCAGGCAGTCATCTCGATGGGCCTGGGCATCATCCAGTTTGTGATGGCTCCTTTTCCTCTGGTGGGGTACTGCTTTGAGTGGAAGGATCAGAGCACGGTAACTCCACTCCAAAGCAGAACGGCCATCAATGCTGTACACATCTGCGCATATTCAGAACCAGGTTGGAGAAAACCGTAACAATGTTTCACACAGTAATGAAACGGTATTGCATTCCTTTTTCAGCACTCGAGCATGTATGAGCGATCAAGTTCAAAGCCAGGTTTGCTGATGTGAACAGCAAGTAAAAACGTGAGGTCTGCAGATGCTGGAGATCAGAGCTGAAAATGTGTTGCTGATTAAAGCACAGCAGGTCAGGCAGCATCCAAGGAACAGGAAATTCGATGTTTCGGGCCAGAGCCCTTCATCAGGAAGGAGGAGAGTGTGCCAGGCAGGCTAAGATAGCCTGCCTGGCAAACTCTCCTCATTCCTGATGAAGGGCTCTGGCCCAACATCGTCGAATTTCCTGTTCCTTGGATGCTGCCTGACCTGCTGTGCTTTAACCAGCAACTCATTTTCAGCTCTGACGTGAACAGCAAGTTACAAAGCTCTGCTCATGTCACTCTGAAAGGCAATAAGTATATTGCCCGATTTTGAAGTGGGGAGCTTTCGTATATGAAGTGACTCCAACAGCCACGACACTACAGGAAGCATCTCCGCGAGCAGCTGGTGTTCAGAGCTATCCAGCACTAAAATTTACAGCAGTTCCACGTTTCACCTTTCCGTTTTCAGGAGCTGGTTATTCTCCAGCGTAATTGGCATCATTGAAAAATTAAGAAATTCACGTGAAATTGCTGACAAAATATAGACAAGGATGTTATCAGGGGTGTACAGTTTGGAATGTAGGGCGAGTCTGAACATGCTGGGACATCTTTCACTTCATCGTCGGGCAAGACCTAAAGGAAGGTTTGTCAACAGAATATTTAAGTATTTGATCTCCGTAATATGGGGCGAGTTGAAAACTGTAGAGCATAGGTTTAAGGTGAGGTGGATAAAATATAAAAGGGACTTGAGGCAGCTTTCCCACGCAGAAGGTTGTGCGGGATGGAGTCAGCTAACAGAGGAAGTGGAGGAGGCTCGTACCCTCAGAAGATTTCAAAGGCACCCGGATGGGTTTCTGGATAGCAAGGGTTTAGTGGGATGGGGCCAGATGCTGGGAAATGGGAGTTTGTTTAAAATGTATTTTCAGTGATATTGAAGCATGAATGCTGTTCTGGGGGCAGTCCGAGGGCAATCAGCCATAAACAGCTCCCGGATCCTTCAGCAGAACAATTCCAAACTGCGCTCCCAAAATGTTTTGGAAACTTAATGCATCACCACCTCCCGAAAAACTCCAAAATGAGGGAAAAAGAAATAACAGAACATGAATGAGCCATGAAAAGTGAAGATTCCCAAACACATTCTCGTTTAGATTAGTTTGGCCATCCGATTAACAATGCAGCAGTGCCTGCAGTCCACGTCTCCAGGGCAGAAGTGAAGGAAATAAAAGAAATTTAAGACCATATGACATCACAATTTATTGGAATCATTTTCCCATTCGCGGAAACTCCAAATAATGAGAAGTGAAGTCACTGCAGGATTTTGTTTCACAACAGCGATGAAATACCAATCTCCGTTCGGTTTCAGTGAAAACAGTGAACAACACACTTCGGCGGAACATGATGCCGCAGTGGAACCACTTGAGAACGGGACATTTCAAGTGGGACGCAAACGCCATCATAACAGCATGAACATTGACAGGATGGAGCGTGTATACTCTCTCAAATCAGAGGTACATTTCCATGAAGCAAAATCACATGGTTGTATTGGAATTTAAACACAAAAGCATTTAACAGGCTAGAGTAAAGCAGGGAATGCACCCTCTAAGGGCAGCGGTCGGATCTGAATACACACCACCTGAGAGCTTCGAGGGAGAAAGCGGTGCCTTTGACCACTTGACCACGAAAGCAGCCACAGTTGCTGTATATTTCCTGACACCTTCCATGGTAGTACTGCGAAACATGAGAAGCAAAGTCAAAGGGAAACAGTTCTGCGAGCCCTCTCCTGCTGGCACAGCTGCACGGATATGCCTGACAACAATATCAATTTCGCAACAAACTTTCAATCCAGACAAAAATCACTGGAAAGCTGAATCAAACTTCTCAGATTCGCTAAAGCCACAAATGAGTCTGGATAAGAGAATGTATATTCGGTTGTGATTCGACAAAGAAACAATGAGCTGCATGACATTACTGGTATTACGATTCTTGCTTTGGTAAATGATTTCGTCCTTTGCTCAAAACAGAACAACTTTCACGTTTACACAGAAAACGAAAAATACCGCACTAAGGGAAAATGCACAAAACTGAGCAGGTCGCGTTCCACATCATACCGTGCAGCATAGTTTCAGTCATTGTGTCTGTTTTGCAGAATACGCGTCCCAACTAATGTTCTCCACCTGGAAACCGGAGGTAGCACGACAATCCGAGAAGACAGATCACATTGTGAGCATGCTGAAACTTTGGTGCCAGTACGAGTTGCCATTTTCCTTGTCTTTTAGCTTAACGGTGCGGCTTGCTGCAGAATGTCAACACCAGGACATGAGCCACATGGCTGCCAGCTGAGGTGGAACCCTGTTTGGGAATCGATGGGAAGTGACTCAGAAAGTTTACTAAATTATCTGGTGCTTAGTAGAGATGCAGTTTCTGTTCACGTCAATCTAAAAGGCAGTTTTTGAGTATATTAACAGAAGTCAAAAGGTGATTGCCCCACCCACACCCCAGAAGATGTCAAAGAGGTGCTAACTGTACTTCAGTGCCCTTTGTTCTCGATGTGAAGAGCTCTCACGCCTGAGTCACCTTCACGTCTCTGGTTGCTGAGTGAATCACAAAGAAGGAGCCCATCAATCCGGACAAAAATCAATGGTAAGCTGTGTCGGTCTTCTCAGACTCTTTGCAGCAAAAAACGTATCTGTGGGTGCGTGAGAATATATGATTTGGTAAAGTAACTATGAGTTACATGACATGACTGCAATAGACAATAGACAATAGACAATAGGTACAGGAGTAGGCCATTCAGCCCTTCGAGCCTGCACCTGCATTCAGTATGACCATGGCTGATCATTACTAATTAGTATCCTCTTCCTGCCTTATCTCCATAACCCTTGATTCCACTATCTTGGAGAGCTCTATCAAACTCTTTCTTAAATGAATCCAGAGACTGCGCCTCCACTGCCGTCTGGGGCAGAGCATTCCACACAAGCACCACTTTCTGGGTGAAGAAGTTTCTCCTCATCTCTGTCCTAAATGGTCTACCCCGTATTTTTAAGCTGTGTCCTCTGGTTCGGCACTCGCCCATCAGCGGAAACATGTTTCCTGCTGCCAGAGTGTCCAATCCTTTCATAATCTCATATGTCTCAATCAGATCCTCTTTCAGTCTTCTAAACTCAAGGGTTTACAAGCCCAGTCGCTTCGGTCTTTCAGCGTAAGGTAGTCACGCTATTCCAGGAGTTGACCTCGTGAACCTACACTGCATTCCCTCAATAGCCAGAATGTCTTTCCTCAAATTTGGAGACCAGAACTGCACGCAGTACTCCAGGTGTGGTCTCACCAGTGCCCTGTACAGCTGCAGAAGCACCTCTTTGCTTCTATATTCAATTCCTCTTGTTATGAAGGCCAGCATGCTATTAGCCTTCTTCACTACCTGCTCTACCTACGTGCTTGCCTTCATTGACTGGTGTACAAGAACATCCAGATCTCTCTGTACTGCCCCTTTATCTAAATTGATTCCATTGAGGTAGTAATCTGCCTTCCTGTTCTTGCCACCAAAGTGGATAACAATGCATTTATCCACATTAAACTGCATCTGCCATGCATCTGACCACTCACCTAACTTGTCCAGGTCACCTTGTAATCTCCTAACATCCTCATCACATTTCATCCTGCCACCCAGCTTTGTATCATCAACAAATTTGCTAATGTTATTGCTGATACCATCTTCTATATCATTAATATCTATTATAAAATGCTGCGGTCCCAGTACGGATCCCTGCGGTACGCCACTGGTCACTGCCTGTCATTCCGAAATGGAGCCGATTATCACTACCCTTTGTTTCCTATCAGCGAACCAATTTTCAATCCAATCTCGTATTTTGCCCCCAATACCATGCGCCCTACGTTTACTCACTAACCTCCTGTGTGGGACTTTATCAAAGGTTTTCGGAAAGTCCAGGTACACTAAATCTACTGGATCTCCCTCGTCCATCTTCAGAGTTACATCCTCAGAAAATTCAAGAAGATTAGTCAAACATGATTTCCCCTTTCATAAGTCCATGCTGACTCTGACCTATCCTGTTACTACTATCCAGTTGTGCCGTTCCTTATAATAGATTCCAGCGTCTTTCCCACCTCTGAGGTCAGACTAACTGGTCCATAATTTCCTGCTTTCTCTCCCCCACCTTTCTTAAAAAGTGGTATAACATTAGCCACCATCCAATCCTCAAGAACCGGCCCCGAATCTATCGAACTCTGGAAAATAATCACCAACGCATCCACAATTTCCTGAGCCACCTCCTTCAGTACCCTGGGATACAGACCATCAGGCCCCGGAGATTCATCAACTTTCAGGCCTAACAGTCTCTCCAACACCAATCTTGGCAAATATAGATTCCCTTAAGTACAGGTCTTTCAGCCACTGTTACCTCAGGGAGATTGCTTGTGTCTTCCCTACTAAGCACAAATCTGAAGTACCCATTTACTTCTTCTGCCATTTCTTTGTTCCCCGTAATATATTCCCCTGGTTCTGTCTTCAAAGGCCCAATTTTTGTTTTAACCATTTTTTTTTGCCTTGCACAAACTTAAAAAAAGCTTTTACTATTCTCCTTTATATTATTGGCCAGTTTACCTTCGTACCTCACTTTTCATCTGCGTATGTCCTTCTTAGGAATCTTCGGTTGTTCTTTAAAAGCTTCCCAATCCTCAGTTTTCCCTCTTAACTTTGCTATGGTATACTTTTTCTCTTTTAACTTGGCATGTTTCTTAACTTCCCTCGTCATCCACGGCCGCCCATGCCTCCTCCGGGGATCTTTCTTCCTTTTAGGAATGAACTGATCCTGCAACTTCTGCATTATACACAGAAATATCCGCCATTGTTACTCCACGGTCATCCCTGCTAAGGTATTGCACCATTGAACTTTGGACATCTCCTCCCTCATAGCTCCATAGTTCCCTTTATTCAACAGAAGTACTGTCACCTCCGACTGTACCCTCTCCCTCTCAAATTGCAGCTTGAAGCTTAATGTATTATGGTCACTACTTCCCAATGGCTCCTTCGCTTCGAGGTCTCTGACCAATTCTGGTTCCTTACACAATACCGGCTCCAGCACAAGCTGCTCTAAGAATCCATCTCAGAGACACTCCACAAAGTCTCTTTCTTGAGGTCCAATGCCATCCTGATTCTCCCAGTCTACCTCCATGTTAAAATCCCCCATAACAACTGTAGTAACATCTTTGCGACAGGCCAATTTCAGCTCCTAACATCCAACATCCAGATTACTGTTTGGGGGCATGTAGATTACTCCCAAGAGGGTCTTTTTACTCTTAGTATTTCGCAGGTATATCCACAGTGACTCTACATCCCATGACTCTAGGTCCCCCCGCGCAAGGGACTGAATTTCCTCCCTTACCAACAAGGCCACCCAATCTCCTCTGCCCGTCAGTCTGTCCTTACGATAGCACGTGTAGCCTTGAATATGCATTGGAGGAGAAAGTGAGGACGGCAGGTGCTGGAGATCAGAGTTGAAAATGTGTTGCTGGAAAAGCGCAGCATGTCAGGCAGCATCCAAGAAACAGGAGAATCGACGTTTCTGGCATAAGCCCTTCTTCAGGAATGAGGGAACTGTGTCCAGCAGACTAAGATAAAAGGTAGGGAGGAGGGACTTGGGGGAGGGGCGTTGGAGATGCGATAGGTGGAAGGAGGTCAAGGTGAGGGTGAGAGGCCGGAGTGGGGTGGGGGCGGAGAGGTTAGGAAGAAGATTGCATGTTAGGAAGGCGGTCCTGAGTTCGAGGGATTTGACTGAGACAAGGTGGGGGAGGGGAAATGAAAAAACTGGAGAAATCTAAGTTCATCCCTTGTGGTTGGAGGGTTCCTAGGCGGAAGATGAGGCGCTCTTCCTACAACCGTCGTGTTGCTATGGTCTGGCGATGGAGGAGTCCAGGGACCTGCATGTCCTTGGTGGAGTGGGAGGGGAGTTGAAGTGTTGAGCCACGGGATGGTTGGGTTGGTTGGTGCGGGTGTCCCAGAGGTGTTCTCTGAAATGTTCTGCAAGTAGGCGGCCTGTCTCCCCAATATAGAGGAGACCATATTGGTTGCAGCGGATGCAGTAAATGATGTGTGTAGAGGTGCAGGTGAATTTATGGCGGATATGGAAGGGTCCCTTGGGGCCTTGGAGAGAAGGAAGGGAGGAGGTGTAAGTTTTGCATTTCCTGCGGTTGAATGGGAAGGTGCCGGGAGTGGAAGTTGGGTTGGTGGTGGGTATGGATCTGACGAGGGAGTCACGGAGGGGGTGGTCTTTTCAGAACGCTGATATGGGAGGGGAGGGAAATATATTCCTGGTGGTGGGGTCCGTTTGGAGGTGGCAGAAATGACGGCGGATGATATGCGGTATGTGGAGGTTGGTGGGGTGTTAGGTGAGAACCAGTGGAGTCCTGTCCTGTTGGCGGTTAGAAGGGCGGGGCTCAAGGGCAGAGGAGCGGGAAGTGGAGGAGATGCGGTGGAGGGCATCGTCGATAACGTCTGGGGGGAAATTGCAGTCTTTGAAAAAGAGGCCATCTGTGTTGTACGGTATTGGATCTAGTCCTCCTGGGAGCAGATGCTGCGGAGAGGAAGGAATTGGGAGTATGGGATGGCGTTTTACAGGGGGCAGGGTGGGAGGAGGGGTAGTCTAGGTAGCTGTTGGCTCAGTCGGTTTATAGTAAATGTCCGTGTTGATTCGATCGCCCGAGATAGAAATGAAAAGGTTTAGGAAGGGGAGGGAGGAGTCTGAGACGGTCCAGGTGAATTTGAGGTGGGGGTGCAAGGTGTTGGTAAAGTGGGTGAACTGTTCAACCACCTCGTGGGAACATGAGGCAGCGCCGATACAGTCATCGATGTAGCCAAGGAAAAGGTAAGGGGTGGTGCCAATGTAGCTGCGTAAGATGGACTGTTTCACAAAACCTACGAAGAGGCAGTCATAGCTTGAGCCCATGCGGGTGCCCATGGCTGCTCCTTTGGTTTGGAGGAAGTGAGAGGCAGGCAGGATTTGGGAAATATTCATTTCCCAGGCCCTGTCCACTTGAAGCCACGTCTCAGTTATCCCCACAATATCGTATCTGCCAATTCCCAAAAGAGCCTCAAGCTCATCCATCTTATGTCTAATGCTTCTAGAGTTCATATATAGAATTTTTAATTTGTTACTGCCCTCACCCTTCCCATCAACCACTATTTCACTCAACCTTACAGCGTGATCCCTTTCCGAGTTTTCTGCCTTATTCATACAGTTGTCTTTCTTCACTTCTCTTGTTCTAACCTTCCCTTCATTTTCCTTTTTTAAACATCCAGTTTGTCCCCTCCCCGCTACTTACCTTAAATGTAGCGGTGTTGCAGTAGAAAACCTGCCTGCCAGAATGCTGGTCCCTCACCTATTAACCGTCTCTCTTGTCGAATTTATGCTTACCACAAAATATTCCCCAGTGATCCACGTACTTAAATTCTTGCTACCTGAACCAGTTCCCCAGCCACACGTTCAAGTCCATTGTCTCCCTGTTTCTGGCCACACCAGCCCGACGACCTGGAAGCAAACTGGAGATAACCACCTTTTCGTCCTGCTATTCAGCCTTCTTCCTAGTTCTCCGAAATCCCGCTGTAGAATGTTCCTCCTCTTCTTCCCGGCATCATTCGTGCCGACATGTACCACCACCTCTGACCCTTGAGGATTTCCCGTCCTCTGTCCGCGATGTCTTTCACCCGGGCACCAGGAAGGCAACACACCTTCCTTAAATCCCCTCTAATGCCACAAAACCCCGGTCAGTTCCTCTCACGATGGAGTCCCCTATTACCATGGCTCTGTGCGATTTCTGACTCTTCCGCTCTGCCTCTGCGCCACCCTTTGATTGACAGACATGGCCGCCTTGCGAACTGGCAGTGTCATCAGTCTCTACTGTTTCCAAAAGCTTCAACTTGTTCCTGATTTGTACCTCTCTCGGGGCCTTTTGCACCTGTCTCCACTCTGCCTTCCTCATCGTCTGCTCTCTTCTGCTGTCTTCTGGCATGATTGGTGTAACAAACTCGCTGAAGGTCTTGTCCAGAAAGATCTCGTTATCTTGGATGAGCCTAAGATCCTCGAGTTCTTTCATCAGCGCTGCAATATGTTCGGTCAATCGCTGAACTTGCACACACTTTCCACACATAAACGAGCCAGACACACCAGAGTCGTTGAACTCCCACATCAAGCACGTAGCGCACTGAACCAGCTGGGCAGTCATGTCTTCACTCTTTTCAACTGTGGCGTAATCACTTCACTCAACCTCCTTGTCAAAGACTCGTGAGATGAAGCCTCACTCTTGGATCCAAACTTCCTCAGACCCTCTTTTTGTGGCAAGTCTGTGGACTCTTAATTTAGGTTAGAGGAGGAGGGAGGGATGGAGACGCTACTTTGTAGGACTGGGGTTTAGAACACACCCACTTAATAGCAATCACTTACCTTGCCGACCGGCAATTTCGATTCTTGCTTTGCTAAATGATTTCACCCATTGCTTGAAACAGGACAACTTTCAATTTTACACGGAACACAAAACACAACGGACTACAGGGAAAATGCACAAACCTGAGTCGGCCGTGTTCCACATCATACCGTGCAATATAGTTTCAGTCACTGTGGCTCTTTTGTAGAAGAAGAGTCCCAAAGAATGTTCCCCGCCTTAAAGCCGGAGGTAGCATTACATTCTGAGAACGATAAATCACATTGTGAGGATGCTCTGACCTCGGGGCCAGTTCGAGATGCCATTTTCCTTGCCTTTTATTTTAACCGTGCAATTTGCTGCAGAGATGTTCACACCTGGACATGAGCCACATGGATACCAACTGATTTGAAAACCTGTGTCGGAATTGACGAGAAGCGACTCAATAAATTTGGTAAATTCCATGGTGCTTATTAGAAATGTAGTTTCTGTTCACCTCAATCTAAAAGGCTGTTTCTGAACATAGTAACAGAAGTCAAAAGAAACGTACCTCATCCCACCCCTACTCTGCAAGAGGTGCTAACTGCTCTTGAGTGCCTTTTGTTCTCGATGTGAAGACCTTTCACGCCTGAGTCACCTTCAGGTCTCTGGTTGTTGAGTGAATCACACAGAAGGAGTATCACCAGAGCTGCAACTGCCTCACTTCCCCACTCGCCCTCCCCGGTTACATTTTGCTTCTCATCAGTGTTTTAAAGAAAACCAAATGGATGCAATATCATTCTGTAGCCTCTCTTTCGATTCCTCTGTTTCAGTTCCAACATGGCTTAGATCTCGGGGCGCACTTTAATACGAGTGACGCTATGAAAGCACAATTCTAGAGGTTCCTCAGAGAGTGCAATTTTTTCATTGCTGTTGCTGATTCAATGAACCACTAACATGTGAACTGCTCGAAAACCTGATTCAGGATCGCACCAACGAGCCAATTCTAGCACGTTGATTAACGACAGACAGCTTCCAAATGAGACCTTTCACAGACGACTTTGGGGGAAATTTGACAGACAGACTAGTTCAGGAATCCGTGGTGCACTGTGACACCAGCACATCAGCTTTTTCTATCTTTGAACCGATCCGCCTGTGGAAGGAATGCAAATGCGGTACTGCGTTTCATGGAAGGATCAGAACGCGGTAACTACACTCTCAAACAGAATGGCATATGATCAGAACCAGGTTGGAGAAAAACTTTACAATGCTTTGCACAGTAATTAAATGGAATTTCATTACACTTCAGTATGAGAGCAGATTTGTTCAAGCAAATTCGAAGGTAGGTTTGCAGATGGTACAGCAAGCAAGAAAGCTCCATTCTTGTCCCTGTAAAAGGCTTCAGTTAAAGAACAAAGCAGTTTTGAACTGGGGATCGTTCGCGCGTAAGACGAACGCGAAGACCACTACACTACAGCAACAAGTTTCGGCCGCCTTTGCTGCGGCTCAGTGGGAAAGAGTGCTGAAAGTTGAAGCCATTTTACCTTTCACCTTTCTGTTTCCAATGCCTCGATGTTGTCCAGGGTAATTGACATCTTGAAAACGTATATAAAAAAAGACACTTGAAATTGATGACAAAAAATAGACAAGAATGTCGTCAATGCTTGGACTGTAGGGCGAGGTGGAATAGGACGGGGCAACTTTCCCTGCAGCGTAATGGCTGCGACATGATCTTCTGGAAGGTTGTAAACTGAGTATTTACGTGTTTACCCCAAGCTGGGGCGAGTTGCAAACTCGAGAGCATAGGTTTAAGGTGAGTGGGCTGAAAATGACAAAGGACCTGAGGCACATTTCCCACGCAGAAAAATGTGCAAGTATGGAATGAGCTATCAGAGGAAGTGGAGAAGGCTATTCCACTCAGAAAATTGTAAAGGTAACCAGATGAGTTTCTGGATTGGATGGGTTTAGAGGGATGGGGCTAAATGCTGGGGAACGGGACTTGTTTAATTTTGGCTATGTGGTAAGCATGGACGAGAAACACCGAGGAATCTGTTTCCACTCGCTGTACCCCAATAACGTTGTTTTGCTTACACTGGCGTTAAAGGATTAGGTTTTAGCGGATTTCACATGTTTTCAGACACAGCGAAGCATGAATGTCAAACGTGAGACAGTCCGACGTCATGAGGCATGAAGTAATCTCACAACTAACAACAGTGCAGTTACAAACTACTCTTTCAAACATACCGGAGCCGCATGACTTTGGTTCACAACAGCGATGAAATAACAGTATCCATCCGTACCATTAAAAACTCAACTTGCCTGCAATGTGAAGCAACAATAGGGCTGCTTGCAATTTTCCACGCATGATGCGAACACCCTCATGACGGCACAGACACTTTAAGAAATTCGGCACTCTCCCACACCACAGTTAATTCCCTGGGAAGCAAACCCATTTTTCCTTTTTGTTTTGAACATTGATACAGCGGTGATCGACACGGCATTTTGACACGCTGCATCGTTAGAGTTGATCGGCAGAAATGGCAGTGGTGGGAATCAAACCCACGTCTCTATCACGACTGGGATTTGTATCACCAACGTAACAGCAGGGCAAGTCCAAACTTCTCGTTGCAACATGCCTTCGTGCACCAGCACTTCGCAGAAGGTGCTGAAAAGCGAGAAAGAAAGAACATCATAATAATGGGCCATAAAAAGTCAATTCCGTCAATCAGAGTCTCAATTAGATTATCTATCCCTTCTGTTTCTAGGACAGAAATGATGGAAATGATGGAACACACGTCATCGCAAACATTTTCTCATTTGCTAAAACATCAAATAACGACGAGTCGAGTCACTGCAGGACTTTCTTTCACAACAGCGATGGTATAACAGTCTGCTTTCGGCTCCAGTGAAAACTAAACTTTTCTGAAACGAACAGCAGCGATAGTGCTGCTTGAGCCCGCGATTTTTCGTTTGGCAGGCGAACACTGTTATGTCAGTACAGACACCGACCGCTTTCCCTGTGTCGATATTTGCTCCCACCAATGTCAAGTCTTTGATAAGCAAACCCAACCTTTTTACATTAAGCCACATTTCAACATGCTGTAACATTACAGTTGATCCACTGAAATAGCAGCGCAGGCATTCGAATTCACATAACCGAGATTCAAAACCTCGACGCACCTGTTCAGCCCACTGCACCATCCGACCCTTTCGCTGGCTTTCCTATGTTTTCACATATGTGCCTGCAAAGTAACAGAAGCACGTTCACAGGGAAAGGGTTCGGTAATCCCTCTCCTGCTTGCACAGCTGCTGGGAAATGCTGGCTACTATAACAATTTCGCAACAGGTAAGGAGAGCCCATTAATCCAGATATAAATCAATGGTTATCTGAATCTATCTTCTGAGACGCTTTTCAGCTGCAAATGTATGTGTGTGTGTAAGAATGTATGTTCGGTTTTGATTTCATAAAATAACCATGAGCTGCATGAGTTGGAGGCACAATAGGTAAAGTTGGAGATCCCAGCCTAATGTTCCAATGCTCCCTGCTCCATGTCAATAGAAGTTCCTCCAGGTGAGTTTGGTCATCCCAGGTTGATGTCCGACTGCTCCCTGCTGCTTAATGTCAATATAAGTTGCTTCAGGTGAATTTTTAGCTCCCAGCCTGATGTCCCAATGTTCTCTGCTCCATCTCAATAAAAGCTTCTCCAGGTGCGGTTGGAGCTTATCATCTGGTGTCCCATATTCCCTGCTTCGCCATGTCAATAGAAGCTGCTCAAGGTGCAATTTGAGCTGAAGCCCCAGCATCTCATGCGCCTCTATACGATCATAGAAGTACCGTGCGCTCACTGATTGCATCCCGGAGGACCACAGGGTAGTTGCACTATGAAAGTTGCATCCATATACAGGTGTATTTCCGCAACATGACAGCCTTACCTTATTTTCAATCACCACCAAAGTATACTTTGTAAAAGACTTTCTATCCAAAACCTTGTTTTGCATGTGCCTGTTGTACTCAATGTGATATATGATAATACTGCTAAATGGCAGATTTTCAATAAATATTACATCATGTGATTGTTGCTGAGTAACTGCTATTTCGCAAGGATGACGTATTTGAGGAAATCAGCAGTTTTATTTCCTGTGAGTGAATGAGGTTGATATTCATTAAAATTAAACTTGTTAAACGTGTAAAATGATCACAATAGATATCAATCCGAAAAATGTTTGATAATAATGTTATCCAACATGAAATGAGGCGTTGTCTTCTAATGGACACACGGTTGTTGGAACTAAATACCTATTAATGATAAGAGAATAAACGAAATTTAAATTATTTCACATGTTTGTTCTACATTAGTCAGCGGTTATTGATCCACAGTTTTGGTCAGTCCCTGCAGGTAACGTGATTTTTGCTCCAATTTTCACAAAGTGAGGGAGCTTGCTTCCCACTTCTTGTCTTTGTCTGTGTCTCATGTTCAGCATTCATCACTGGCAAGAGCAATGAGAAAGGGAGAAACCAATCTGTAACAGTATCCATGTCCATGCACAGTACCTACATTAGCAAGTACTCTGCTGTGCATTTATAGCCAGTACTCGGTGTCCCTGAACCCTTCCTTTGCCCCTTTCGAAATATCTAAATAAATTTATGCTGCCCGTCTGTGCTTTTGTCACTAAGATGAATGCTGAAAATGTGTTACTGGAAAAGCGCAGCAGGTCAGGCAGCATCCAAGGAACAGGAAATTCGACATTTCGGGCATAAACCATGCCCGAAACGTCGAAGTTCCTGTTCCTTGGATGCTGCCTGACCTGCTGCGCTTTTCCAGCAACACATTTTCAGCTCTGATCTCCAGCATTTGCAGACCTCACTTTCTCCTCACTAAGATGAATCACTTGTACCCACTCTGCTACAGGTTTCAACTGACAAAATATTCATTTACAATCCATTAGATAGACATTCGCTTGCCATCTCTCGTTATTTGCTTTTCCTGGATCTCATACATTCGATAAAAGCTCACAGTAACTTGTTTCAAAAAGGAAAACCGTGTTCCTTTTCATTATCGGAAGTCAGTCTGCATTTCAATACCGTTTATGCGGCATATTCCACTAATTAATGGAGATTTTACTGCAGCGACGATGGCAATTAACTGACCAGTCGACCTCCAATTTAGCCGAGACCCAAACAAAACCAGCGTCAGAACGACTGCACTCCATAAGCGACAAGAGTGTGTTTCGATCCCACGCCTGTAGAGAACAATGAGTCAGGAGTTCATCGCTTTAACCTCTCAGACATCTCATCACATATGCTCTACACGTTTGACCATATGTTTAACTGAGTTGAGTAAATTGTGCGTAGAGGTGGATACTTCTCCCTGGTGTTGGTGAAAAAATAAATAGCACAGTCCCGTTCCCAGAGTGTGGCCTCACCTCTGCTCGGTGGGGCAAGCACATTTCCAATGTGGCATTCTGTTAACATGATATGAACAGAAATAAAGAAATGACTAATTAACAAGATCTGTTGAATTGAATTCTATCAAGAATTGAAGCTGATAGAATGAAAAATCCCGTGATGGGGGCGATATAACACTGTCTCTTAAGAATGGTTTTCCCGATTGGAGGACAGTCCACAGTGCTCAGTTGCAGAACTATCATTCCCTCTCTTCTGGACAGATATGTTTGACCGATCGCACTTATGTATAGAGCGAATAATTTCAAAATCTTAAATAAGACTCACTGAAAATTGAATTCAACAACGCAAAAAACGACAGGAGCGACTCTTTCCAGTATAGTTTGTTTTGCTCAATCTTGGCCTGTGTTCTTCTCTTGGGCCATGTGACACCAAATCACTGTACGATGACAGCAACACAGTGAGCAAATGGCAGAAGGAAAATGTGTGTAGTACCACTGGGCATGCTGGGAGCAGCAGCAGATGCACGGGGAAGTGAATTTCCCACAACGGGAACACTTCCTAAAACAGCGGACTGAGATGGAAGAACTCAGTGTTATAAAATTTTATAATTGATTCCGCAGTTACTGTGGACATCAGTCATTGAGTCTATTTGAAATTAAAATTAAATGATTTCTATGGATTAAAGTCAAAATAAAATAATCCAGGCATTAGTGGATACAAATGTTTCAATTACATTATTAAATAATTAACAATGAGCAGCTCATCCATTTCCTCACAGAACGTTGGAACCACTGGTAAAGGCGTTCATATAATTCCAAGTACCAGCCATGGAAGCAGAGATGCTCGTTTTTCCATCCGTTTTGATACAAAAGGAATGTGGCGGAAAGCATTAATGCGTGGATCCAGTGCAACAGGTAATCAGTGGATGGTATCTCTGTGCCAATGTAGTAGGCTGTGTTAAGTGGAGTTTTCAAATTTGACTCTCACACGAAACTGCTTCAATTTGTCATTGGTTGAAGTTTCAGGACTGAAGGCGATGGGCAAAGCAAAGTTGATGGGAAAGTACCAGTTTTTTGAATTGAGAAATGACCTTTTCTGCAAAATGACTCATTACCAACAAACATGCTGCAATTTTTTAAAACGTGACAACATGTGTGGACAGAGAACCGAAAATATTTTTTTCAACAAATGGATAGCGTTTCCCATGCGTACTGCGTTAAATTCAGAGAAAACAAAACATATTGAGTCCGTTTCGTGTTACCCAATTTGCTAAAAAAACTCGCAAAAGTCATTGTAATAATCAAAAAGGAATTAGATTGATCACAAGGGACCGTTCGAGTATTGCATTCAGTTTTGCTCAGAGCTTCTTTCAGCTTAAAATTGTGTGCTGTACGAAAGAACAGAGGACTAAAAAAGACAAAAACGACAGAGACAACTTTGAGAATTTAATGGATGGAGATCAGAAAGCATGAAATAAAGGTAACATCATGTAAATGTGATCAAATATTTAAAGCAGATATTATGTCTCCTAGCGACAATTTAATTCCTTCTCATTAGGAAGTAACTTCTGTTTGCAATCTTCTCGAAGATCAATTCCATTTACAATGTTTCACGTTGAATAATATGCCGTGCCTTTTAAATTCATCAACATTTTATATTCCATTCTATCCAGCTGGACGTGTTCATGGAACACGTGTTAAGTCAACAAAATTCGAAATTTTTACACACACTGACTTTCTCCCAATAGTAAATTCCCGACTTGTGTGCTTGATCATGTGTCTTATGAAACACTCTGGACTCAGCTTCTATCATTATTTCTGCAAATTCGTTTAGGATTTAAATAGCTCTTGAGCAGAAGAAACTCCGATCGAAGATTTTCTTGTTCATTGACCGATGGTTTTGAATCTGAGACTCTATTGATTCACTCGAAAGAGGGAATACCGCTGATTTAGTCACTTCAAACCTTGTGTTATATGAAAGATGTCTTTCGTTTACTTCCCAAACTTGCATGTTTCCCGTAAAGCATTTTCAAACCCATGTGAATAAAATCCGTCATTATGTCTATCATCCACATAAAACCGGTTTTATCATTTCTAATGTTTTTGTGCCTCAGTAAACCTCAACCCAGAGTTTCCTCATGCCATCTATACATGAAATTGTGGCTGTGCCCTTTTTAATGTCTTTACGTTTTTTGTTGGAGAGTGAGGACAAGGATTACAAACAATGTTTGCACTGAGTTTGACCTTTAAGTTTTACAACTACACTATGAATTCTTTGCTTTGTAATACAATTTCCATATTCATAAATTCAAACGACGTTCATTATTATCTAACCAGATGATGAACCATCTCCCCATGAAAACTTCCTTTGTACTTCAAAGAAATTTGGGAAAAGGTTTGTAAGGACAGCATCCCTAAATCCCCTTGACAAGAGTGAGACTCAGCTTTTTCTAAAGATAACTGAGATTCAATCACATCACGTTGGGGCTGCAGTTGTTTTCTGTGCAGACTGGTTGTGGACATGAAATTCCCGTCGCCAAAGACCACCGTGGAACTAAACTCAAAACTTCCCAAAAATTAATTATCATATCTACTGTTTATCGTCTTTCTGTGTTCTTATCTAGTTTGTTCGTGTGTCCCTGTATTAAATCCTACCCAAAGTTTAATTTGTGAATGGAGACATTCCCTTCACCACTCATGTTTGGAAACCCCATTCGACATTGAATTATTTTACTCATATGCTCCCTGAGGACAGTCCTCCCATTTCTGAGATGATTCCAGTGAACATTCTCAAAGTATCTTCAAAACCAAGGATTCCCTTCTCCGAGTTGGGGATCGGTTCTGCACTGAACTCAATGTGTGTGCTCATAAAAACAAAACAATTGCAGCACGATTTGCAGACTAATTTTTTGCAATCTGTTTGCATTGAAATTTGTCCCAACAGTTACATTCCTTATTGTCGCTTGTTTGCGGATGATAAAATTTCCTGAATCTTCCTGTTTTTATTTCATATTGGTGGATGTTGCAGCAGTTTATACTAATAGTGATTTCTAGAAGCCCCCAGAGAGCACGGGAACTGATAATGTGAAATGTGACAGCAGTAATGATTGACCTCAGAATGAAGGTGTCGCTGGTTTGCAGTGAAAACAGTGCGGCTGAGTTTCGTGTTTATTTTGGAGGAGGACAGGTTGGGTCTAAGATGAGCGCTTAAAACCGAAGCAAGGGGAATAGTATCAGATAGCGAAGTTAGGGTGAGCTGAATTGAAGTGGAAAATTGCATCAGAGGATGGGGCAATACACTTCATCATGTCACTCAGACTGTAAAAGGCATGCAGAAAAAGCAAAACACCTTCAGTGCAGGCACAATGACAGGTCAAGTGGGAAGGAAACAAAGCAAGACACTAAGATGGAATGCAACAATTTATGTGAAAGTTTTCGCAATATATTCTTTGTTAAATGCTGAATGCCCTCTCGTTGGAAAACGGAGTTTCCTGCAGTGTAACTGCGATACTTGCCTGGCTACAACACAAGGCCAAGAGACAGGGACACGTTACCTTTTGTAACAGTGTGGCCTTGTGAAAGCACGCTAGGCCCATATACCAGAATTCAAGACTTCAAAGATATCCACTGCGCTGTCCAACGTATTTGCTGCTCCTGTAGTCAGATCTCAATAGCTTTACCTTGTGTCTTCCTCAACTCCGTGTTTCCCGTATACACTTCAAATGTGAACAAATCACCAGTATTTCCACTTTTCTTCATTGTTCGTAACTCCCGTGTCAACAAAACTCCCGTGTACAATTCACTAATTTGCCTTCTCTGGCTTTCACTCTGGTGTAATCTGAGGTGCACTGTGTCTGATGGCAGGACACCCTGCAGGATGTGTCCTGGCTTTGACAATATCACTGTTATCTAACTCCCGGCATTCTGTTGGTCGAATTGTGATTCCACACAGAATCACAAATGTGTCACCAACCACCTTAGCTGTGCTGGCTGTCCACGGAGAAAAACGTGCTTCTCTTGTGGTATCATTCTCTTGCTTTCTCCCTGTAACTCTGCACACTTTTCCTTTCAACATTACCGTCCAATTAGTTTTTAAATAACTCGATTGAAACTGTGCCCTTGTGAATGTCAGGCAGTGGTTTACAGACCCTAACCACTCCCAGTGTGAAAACGTTTTTCCTCATGTTCATTTTTCTTCATTTACTAATGACTTTAAAACTCTGCCGAATCGTTCTCGGTTCTTTCAGGCGTAGGGAACATCTCCCTTCCTTCTTTCCTATGTCTAAACCGCTCATGACTTGGAAAGGTTCAATAAAGCCAGTTTTCGGCCTTCATCTCTCCAAGGAGAACTGTCCAACTTTCCAAATGACCTTTCTTGTTGCCATTCCTCTAACACCACACCATTCCCATCAACCTGGTCAGCGCTGTTTCCAATCCCCCTTCCTAAAGGTCAACATTCAGAACTATGTGAACTCCAGATGGCGGATTTATTCAGAGTGGGATTGTGTGTGTGAACATCCTGAAACATTTGTTTCGCTTTCACCACGTATGATATTGTGTCATGCCCACTACAATCACACCTCTGACCCCAAAATACAAAGTTACTTCAAAGCATGCAACTTCATAATTTGCATCTTTTTTATTTAACAGTTGATAGGGCGACCGGGCAAAAGTGAAATCAAACAACCAAGGCTCGAAGGCGACTTGAAGTAAAATTTTGACATGCCAGTATTAACACAAGCTACGGAGCAAAGATCATGCCCCTAGGCACTCTTGCATTTCCAACACTAAGCCAGCTGAGAGTCACTCAGATCCAACGGCATCCCACTTTTCACTGGGATTTCGAAACAGCAAAGAGTTTTAAGAATATCACCTACTCATTCCCTCTCCTTGTTCGCGGGACGCTGTTGTTTATCCCTTCTGCTTAGACTAAGCTGTGTCCATCGGCAGATTATTCATCTATTTCCAACCATCTGCAGGCAGTGTGAGGGGAGGCAAGCGCGAATGCGCTCTAACGCTCTCTCTCACATCAGCTCAAGTGATGGAAATCAGCAAGTGTGATTGGGAACTTCCTCCCAATATAATTTATCTGAGAGAGCAACAAAGATATTCTAAAAGTGGGAAATAGAGAAATGTACTCCGGATACTCTTCCCTCAGGAAAATTCATGTGAGGGAATTTTTGTGCAGCCTGTTTGGTGTTCAGAATCAATATTCACGGAACAATCTTGCAGAAAAGATTTTCTAATAGGGACATTTTTTTGTTGCAATCGGGCAGCAGTTAGCATCTGAGCCCCAACTGTCCGAGATGAAGAGAATCCGAGTAAAACCCTCACTCATTGACAGCCATTCCCGCAGCCCTGAGCTGCGGGGCTGCTGATAATCTGAAAAAGATTCCTGAAGAAGGGCTCATGCCCGAACCGTCGATTCTCCTGGTCCTTGGATGCTGCCTGACCTGCCCTGCAGATAATCTAACATGGAAGGAGGGTTAAAGATGAGACATTGTTTCGCCCTCAGCCACTCTATCCCATAGACAGGAGGAGGGAGAGCATGAATGTGTGGAGTCACTCACGCGCTGGCAGAAGCCGTTCAGCCCCATCGAGTCCACTGCGACTCTGGGTCGCTTGTATATCTCTGTGGATACTAATGTGGTACTGTGTCTGTGCCATAATGCTGTCTCCAACAAGATGGTCCAATTGTCATTCATGGCTTTTCATTTCACAGGGAGGAAGCTGCTGTGTGAAACAGCGTGGGGACGAAATGTAGGGCGTCATGCGCACAGAGCACTCTGCAACTGATATATCTTACCTACACCAATTTATTCTCAGATCTGGCAAGTGATTTTGTGAATCAGATCAGAGAAGACAGATAGAGAACGGGAAAAGAGTTTTCAGACATTCACAAGGATATTTCCTCACCTGCGTAATTTTGGCTGGTGTATCACTTCGAGATATTCATTTCAGATACATTGAGAAAAAGGAAGTGGTAATTGAAACAACATGCTATACGTTGAATGGAGCTATGTGAAAGAGGAACACTGGCGGGGCAGTACACACACTAAAACCTGGAATTGTCAACAATGTTTTCAATTCATTAATTTCTGGTGTATGAGTCCAGTATGCTCCCGATGGATCGCTCTGTTAGCGCTGACTTCAGCAGTTTGCAGTGGTCTTCAGCTTTTAATCTGGCGTGTGGCATGTGCCTCCGAGAATGATTTCATGAAGGTCTTCACGATTTCTGTGTGATACACTGTGGCGCATATGTATCCCACCTGTGTCAATATAACCTGTGAGTAACTTCCCACATTCTGTTGGTTTAACTGTGATTTCACTCAGAATCACGAAATAGTGCAAATTGATGCCAGACAGCGCACCTTCGCTGTGCTGGCACCAATCAATAAGGAAATGTCTGTGTGTTCGATTTACTGATTTTATTTGATTGATTGATTCTCACATTTACCTGAGTGCAGTGAAAACCTTTGCAATTGGTCAAGGCAGATCATAGTAATCAAGGACATGCAGAACATAGCGTGAGAGAAACAAGGCATTCAGGTTACTCCGCACAGGGCGTGTGCTCGGTAAGATCCATATTAACAGGATCAGCATCATTTGAAGTTGGAGATTATCTTTCTCAGTCGAGTAACGGTATTCAAGAAGCTGCTGGTGTCTGTCTTGAAGATTCGGTATCTTTATCTGACCTCGATCTCATCGAAAACACACTTTCTGAGTCAAAAATGGGACTGGATGCAAAACTCCAGGGCTCAAGTGTAACTTCTCGCACGTACATCACCCACCTGATGTGATATCACACCCAAGACCAACGAGCCAGAACCCCGCCTGAAACGTAATCTATAAATCAGGAGAGTCTCTTTGCTTATTTTAAAAAAAGCCTTTTCTTTTGTTTCGGAGTGAACGCAGCACTGTGTTTTAATAATAGCTCCTTGCCATTATGACTCCCGTTAGCCCTTCCCCGCTGGCAGCTGGACGAACTCGTCTTATATTAGCAATCAGTGTTGTGGGAGAGCAAGGTGAATGTGCTCTTCAGCTTCCTATCAAACACGGGCTTCTGCAGCGGGGAAGGGGGGCTAGTAGGGGTGGGTGTTATGGAAATTCTGAAAAGCTGCACAAAAGGGAGATCTTGCATGCATAGGAACTCATATTCTGTTGGGAACCTTCTCCAAATCATTCCATCTGAGACAGATAGAAAAGTGCAGAAATGCTGGGAAAGATAGAATCTCTCCCAGTAATCGGGAACAGTGTCTGTGTAGTTCTCGAATTCACAGCGAAGGCTCTACTGTCTGAATCAGCATTGGATGTTAGTGCAGCGAGAGCCCTGTTGCTCAGGCACATTGCACCTGATATGGATAAACTTTACCCCGTTACCCCCAGATCAGAGAAGAGTTTTCACAGCTCACATCATGCCAGAGTGACAGGGAACAGAGGAAAGCGATTCAGACCAGCATCTTACCACCTGCTGGGGAGAAAAGGGATTTGGGAGAGCAGACAATCTCGACCAGTGCATGTTTTCATAATTTACAATCTTGGTCTTTGTGAAACCAAATGTAGGAACCAGAACTGTTTATCTTGCTTCTTAAAACATGTGTGAAAAGTTTGCAGCGCATAGATGCATCTACCTGCTGTTAGTGAAATGATGAACAGCAGAGTACAGTGCACAGAGTATGGTCTGACCTCTGTTTTATGGGACCAACACTCTCCAACTGTGACCCTTTGCTCACATGATTTGAACACAAACAAATAAATGACTCAGCGACAAAACTTGTTGAATCGGATTCTGTGAGGAATTGAAGGCGATGGAATGAAATCCCCTTGAATGCGGGAATGTTACATTATCTTTGAGGGAATTGATTTCCAAACTCGAGGACAGTGCGCAGTGCTGCTTCCATGGATCAATACCAGTATAGATAGATTGAATCAGCGTCAGAGGTTATTGTAGGGAGCCCTGTTGCTTCGACACACTGCACCTTTTGTACAATGATGCAAATGCAAGGAACTTTTGCATCGAGGGGACAACTTCAAAATTGTTAATTATGCACAATGCACAAATGAGCGAAACAGCACAGCAACCACAGAAACTGGTATTACGTAATGGAGTGAACTCCTCTGCTAATGTAAACAAGCAAAACAGAAAAGATCCACCCCGTGCTGTATTCTGGTAACATTCAAGAGTTAAAAATAACAACTCTATTACTTTTTAACATTTTACAGTGAATAATTAAGTTACAACTACTTACACCTCCTTTCTCTAAACCTGTCTTTAACCTTCTGCTCTACAATACTGATCTGAAAAGCCTTCCACAACCTCGACCCAATTAATATTTACAAAAATATTCTAATTTAATAACCAGCCAGTTATCGAATCTTCTCGTTGCATCTTCATCTGTAGATTTTCTCTCCAGGTCGGTGTCGATGCTTTTTTTTAATGCAATCTCTTTCTCCAGATAGTCACCTCCTGGAGATCTACTAGCATCCGACATCTGTTGGACCTTGAGCTGCTCTCTTTGATTTTTTTTTGCCACCCTGCGTAACTGTTCAACATGTATGGTATTAGTTCCATCTGTCTGATATTTGTTCCACCAACCATCGGATGGTTTCACTGATTTTAACATTGTGAAAATACCATACTCAAACTTGATTGGGGCACAATTTAAACTGATTAGAAGAATTCGAATGCGTTTTTTGTATCCATGTAACAAAAGCTGTTAGTTGATTCCACCAAAGATTATGTTGCTAAATTGTTCTGGACTCCTTGTGCTAGCCAGACATTTCAACACCCTTTAAGGTAATTGCACCCACAACTTCATAACACTGGTATTTGCCAAGAGAGTCAGTTTCGCTCAACATCGCTCTCTGTCAATCTTATGAGCCTCAGATTTGAACAATCTCTGGTCGATGTTAATCAAAACTACCCTGACCTCATAACCTCACATTTAACACGACCCCTTATGTATGTCTTATAATATTCGTTGATTCCTCACTGTGTTACTTCAACATACGTTGAGAAGAATCTAAAATGAGCACAACTTTCACATATGTTACTGCGATTTGAACCAATGTTGCTGCAGCCAACCGATTCAGCTGGAAGTGAAATAGCCCACATCTTTCCTCTACCGGCAATGAGATTGCATGGCATAGTGGTAAGTTTCCATGCGTTGAATTTGACCCAGCATCATTTCTCAGGACGAAATATACTGTGATATAAAGACATGATGAAACACACCGGGTTGAGGTTGGAATATGGTTAGGAAGGATATAGTGTCAGTTCTCTTGATATAAAATCATTCGTGAAGACGGAAATAAAATTTACTGGGAGATAAAGCTAAGAGAAAAGAAATTAGGCGATTTAATCGGATGTTGGGATTGATAAAGAATAAGCCGAACAAATCAGGAATGACTGAGTTTTGACCGAATGGAGGTTTTTCAGATTCTGTGAGGTTGGTAAGTGTAAATAGTAGGGAAATTCAATCGTTGAGGTGAGTGTATATCTAAAGGTTAGAGCTTCAAAACCAGCGAGGGAAGACAAAGACGTTTACAGCAGGTACTTTTCATTCTGAGAGTTATTGAAATCGGAAATGATTTTTCCGAAAAAAAATAGAAGCTGATTCCAGAATATTTGAAAAGCCACATGCAGGCACGCAAGTAGCAAACTTAACAGGGACAGAGATTCTGGGCTGTCTGGATGGGGATGCAAATTGTGGCACACTCACGAATTCTTTCGTGTTCATTGGAAAGAGATTGTCGAACAACTGCAACTGAAGAAATTAAGTATAAGAAGAGCTGGTGGTGTTGAAAGATGTCGCGGCTGATTCTACGTGAACTACTACAAATTGTTAATATACTGATCTGTATGGTATAGCTTTTCAGTAAAGGGAAGCCAGTTAGCTCACTCCGCTGACTAACTGATTTATGGTATAGAGTAAGACAAACCACGTGGGATTAATTGTCACACCGTTTCAGGTTGCCATCAGAATCATCATCTCTTCCACTCACTTGATCTGTAATACAATGGTGACTTTAGTGAGTATGAATGGCCCTGTAGATGTCAAGCATCATCATCATTGCCATCTGTTGCCTTGAACATTCTATCAGAATGACCAGGAACGGAACTGAGTCCATTTAATACTCACTGATTTCCGCGCGAAAAACCCAGCAAAGAGACTCGTCCTTATTCCTGTTTGAATTCTCTGTTCTGCACAACAGCAAAACTATTTGTTATGACTTTACCAGATTCATTGACATCATTCAATCTACCCAAAGAGATACACCTAATTCATTTCGAACAGTTTAATGAACTGTGCGAGTTTGCAGCAAATGGGATAATATGAAACGTGTTAAACAGCCTTTCCAAGAATGGAATACAGTGGAGGGTCAAAGAATTGAAAAATGTCATCATGCTAAAACATTACTTGTTTCTCGATACACAAATGGATAATCACCTGGGGAATATGGACAAATTCCGGCTGATAGTTGACACATTTTCCAAATACAGAACTGTCCCACAAATCAGAAGCTGGAGGTTTAGAATGAATGCTGGTTTATTCGAAGTTACATTACAAATACACTTCAGTTTGGTGCTTCAATGATCTCTGATCAACATCAGGAAAAGCAGATTCAGATAATAATTGGAATTACAGCTGCAGTATTTCACGCGCTGTTAAGTGATGATGAATTGCTCCACGGGAGCAGCAGTGCGCCAAGCTGTAACGTGCGGTCTTCGTACCTCTGGGACCTTCGACCAAACTGTTCTACTTTTGTTGTAATTCCGAAATTAAAGTTAAGGCAGAGGAGTAGGAACTGACCTGTGACTATTGGAGCACTAGGTTAAGGAAAGGGACATAGAAAAATGTCGTGCAAATTAGACTTGATTGAATGCTGCATTTCCGTAGGTCACTGTCCTGTTTACAGACAATGCTTCATTATCGCTGTCACAGGACTTTTCATTCGGTTGGCTTCAATTCGGCACAGAATTTGATTCAAAGACACTTCACTAACTTCTTTCTGAAAGTTCATACATACAACATGAAACATACTGCACTCATCATCAATCTTCACCATTCCTACATCCGAGGACGTTGCACAGTTTTCATGAATACGAAAGATATAAGAATGTTAAACAAGAGTAAATTTAATTTCACTTAAAATTGTAAAATGATAAGAATGCATAATAAGATACAAAATCGCTTAAATTCATGTTTATTAATGTGGCCAGAACTCTAGCCCAGCAAATGGGAAATCTGCCCCTGAATCCCCAATATCCACACGGCCGTTTTCTCCATGTGTCCAGCTACAAACCTGTGCGAAGGAGCATGCAGTCTGACAGAGCACCTGGGAGAATCCTCCACTGTCTGATCAAAGTTGCAACAGGAGCTGTGTATTCCAGCTGTGAGAGCAGTTAAATAAAGGGGAGGTCCTTGATATTTAGTGGTGTACATTCACAGTGTCCTCATCATGTTATTGTTTAATTTCCTCTGTCAGAAACAGCACAGACAGGGAGCGGAAAAAGGGGAGGCAATTTCACCCGCCGGCGCTACCCCGTCATTTGTAATCATTATGACTGACCAAACACATCAATATCTTCTCCCAACCTGTCACCCAATGGGGAAAAAAAGACACTGAATAAACAGAAAAAACTCTGTGCAATTTTGGATGGGAAATGTGTTTAGAGACAGTGGTTTTTGCAGTGGGTTTTGTGAATGAGCAGCCGATTCTGGGCTGTTCATATTTCAAATGATACGATTGCCTCAAAACTCACCACCAAGAAGGTGAGGAATCTCCTCTGGTCAGTAGCCGGGACGAGAACTCCAGGTGACTGGAATTGACGATGAATCAGTAGAACAATTATTGATTCAGCTGAATGTGAAATGAATTGGTAAGCACATGGATGATTTTAGGATAATATGGGGAGACGAAGTGATAATAGTTCACAGGTCGGCGCAACATCGAGGGGCGAAGGGCCTACTTTGTGCTGTATTGTTCTACGTTCTAAACTCCGAATCTGGTGGGACTCAAACAATCAAACTTTGAATCGCAATCTTAACGACGCAGTGGAAGTCTAAAACATCTTTCACTTCGCCACAGAGCTGTGCTGGCCTCCATTTTGCTGCAGCCAAAGATACGGTTTCAAGTCTTTCATCGAACATCTGCTTGTCCTTGCCCCACATTCCAGTACCTCGTCACTTAAGGCTAGCTCCTCAAGTGTTCGGCTAAATACTCCGGAAATGTTCTGATGACTCTTAGATTTACCTCACGTTCAGATAGTGAGTTCCCGACAAACAGCATTCTCAGGATGAAAGCATTCTTCCGAAAACTTCTCTGAATATCCTCTCTCTTGCTATATCCCTGGTTATTAACCCTTCCCGTAAGAAGTTTATTCATATCACATATATCTATCCCCTTTCTGTGCACGTTAATCAGTTCCTATCTCAGCTTTCCTCACTGGCAGATAAAGAACCCCAGCCGAGCTCATCTATCTTTGCAGTGGCGACAGTTTAGTGCTTTAAAACCCTACCATGTCAGGCAGCATTCTTAGAGCAGGAGAATCGACGTTCCGGGCATGAGCCCTTCATCAGGATGAGGCTTGTAGGTCGGGGTTGAGATATAAATGGGAGGGGAGTTCTATTGGTGGTAAAGTATCTGGGAAAGCGACAGGTGGATGAAGGTGAGGGAGAAGATGATAGTTCAGAGGGGTGTTTGATCGACGGGTCAAGAGAGCAGTGCCTAGTTGGAGGCTTGCGACCGGTATAATGCAGAAGGAACTGAAATGAGGAAGCTATTCAAGTCACCTTTATCCCGTGTGGTTCCATTGTCCGAAGGTGGAATATGAGACATTGTTACTCCATGCATCAGGTAGTCATGGAATGGCAGTGGTTTGTGCCAGAAACATTGCTTCTCTGCTCTTCAGATGCTGCCTGACCTGCTGTGCTTTTCCAGCACTACACGCTCGACTCTGAGCAGTCCTCACGTCCGCCTATCTTCGCAGTGGGAATGGTCGAACCCTGGCAACACCTTGGTAAATCTCCTCTGAACACCCTCTCGTGCAAACATATGCTTCCTGAAGACTGGCGATCAGAACAGAACAAGTTCTCCTAAAAAGAATCAGAAATATCTCTACAAAATCAGCAGGTCTAGTGAATCTGGGAGAGAGATTTCCCAGCGTAACGATCTACCTTTGGAACTGATGGTACGTGTAGGTCGGGCAGCAACGTGAAAGAAGATGGATAGGGTCTAAAATGATTGAATCCGATGTTGGATCTTGAAGGTTGCACGGTCGAAAACGACGTGCCGATCTTCCAACTTGCCCTGTGCTATGTGGCAGTTTTGCAGCAGACCAGGGACTGGAATTACGTTATGGGAACACGATGGGATGTTCCCGTGACAGGAACCTGAAAGTTCAGCGTCATTTTTGCTTGCAGACAAAACGTAGGTGTACTCAAATTTGTCATCCACTCTGTTTTTCTCTCTCCAGTCTTGATTGTGGTGATATTGTGAGCAGGAAAAGTAGTTTGCTAAATTGAGTGAGGGGCAGGTAAATCACTGGAACCTTATACAGTGAGGAGAGACATCGTAAATCAGCATCATTACACCTTCTGAGATTTCGTGGAATGGTGCCATATGGGGAAGTGCTGGGGGCCAAGGAGGATTGGACGAGGAGGTATAGAGAGAAATGGTCCTGCATAGTGTCGGTAATGGGTGGTATTCAGTGGGATGAGCTCGTGTGGAAAGTGCAGTAAAATTTATATCTTCCTGAGCTTCCTGCTATAAGTAAACACCTCACTAAGGAGCAAAACTATTGAATGATTTTCATTCCAACACCGACACTCGGTACAGCTTACAGAAGTCACGTGTTTGCACTGTCATTGTCAGTCTGTCTCCCCGGGAGCAGTAGTGCTCCCCCACGCAGATCCAGGCAGCACAGTTCTTCCAGTGACTTGTCCAGTCGAGAATGGAAGGACAGGTATTAATAATCTACACTTGGAATGGAGTATCTGTATTGCTCAATAACAATCGCTTCACTATCCTAACTCCTTTTCTAATCACTTGTCACATAGCCTTGCGTGCCTTTCCGACCCTTGCATACACTGTATTCCAGATTTCAGCCACCCACTATTTGAAAACGTTTTTCCACGCATTCATTGTAATCTTTCGGCCTCTGACCTAAAATCGATGGCTCCTCGGGATTGAAATCTCCATCAAAATGAAACATGCATTTCTATCTACGCTATCCATATCCCGCAGTATTTTGTGCATCTTAATCATGCCCCCTCAAACTCCTCTGTTCTAAGAGAAACACATCCAGTTTGTCCAATCTGGAGAGAGATTTTCGAGCCAAACGATCCACCTTTGGAACGAATGGTATGTGCAGGTGGGACAGGAACATGAAAGAAGGTGGACAGTGTCTAAAATGATTGGACTCGATGTTGGGTACTGAAGCTTGCATGGTCTCTCAGTAGGAAATGAGGTGCCGCTCTTCCAACCCGCGCTGTGCCATGCGGGAGCACTGCAGCAGACCAAAGTGAAATGAAGGCATGGGAACACAGTGGAATGTTGCAGGAACAGTAACCTGGAAGCTCAGTGTCTTTTTTGCCTGCAGACAGAAAGTAGGTGTACGCACGTTTGTCACCTGCTCGGTTTTTTCTCTCCCTAATTTAGATGATATCACATTGTGAGCTGGAAAGATACGTTGCTAAATTGGGTAACGGTCAAATGCGTCACTGGAACCTTACACAGAGAGGAGAGACATCGTAAACGAGCAGCATTACACCTTCAGGGATTTCGTAGAATGTTGACATATGGGGAAGTGCTGGGGGTCAAGGAGGATTGGACCAGGGTGTATAGAGAGAAATTTCCTGCATAGTGTCGGTAATGGATGGTATTCCGTGGGATGAGCTCGTGTGGAAAGTGCAGTAGAATGTATATCTTCCTGAGGTTCCTGCTACAAGTACGAAGCAGAACTATCTCATGATTTTCATTCCAACACGGATACGAGGTACAGCTTTCCGAAGTCACGTCTTTGCTGTTTCTCTTTCACTGTGCCTCCCCGGGATCTGTAATAGTTCACCACGCTGATTCAGACAGCACAGTGCTCCCTGTGACATGCCACTTCAAGAATGGAAGGACAGGTATTAATAACCCGCACATAGGAACAGAATATCTGTGCTGTTGAATAACTATCGCTTCACTATCCTAACTCATTTTTAAACCAATTGACCCATAGCCTTATTTGCCTTGGCATCACAAATTCACATTTGAATACTTGAGAAAGTTATGTGGATTTCTGTCTCTCAGTTCCTTGCATACTCTGTGTTCCAGATTTCAACGACGCACTGGTTGAAAACGTTTTTCCACGCCTTCCCTCTAAACGTTCCACCCCTGAACTTAAATCGATAGCCCTCCGTGATCGAAATGTCTATCAAATGAACATTTACTTCTGTGTATGCTATCCATATCCCTCGGTATTTTGTACATCTGAATCATAACCCCTCTCAATCTCCTCTGCTCTAAGTAAAACAACTCCAGTTTGGCCATTCTCCCTTGTTTAGCCCAGACAAGATCCTGGCAAATCTTCCCTGCATCATTTCCAGTGCTCTCACATCCCTGGTATAACCTGGATTGCATAACTACACACAATAGTTTCGCTGGAACCGAATGAACGCGCGAAATAAATGTCGTGGAAATCCACAAAAACTGATATCTTTTCAATAACTGCTATTTTTCCTCAATGCTGCCCTGTGTCCTTTTCCTGAGCCTGATGTTTAAGTAATCGCTGGTCCATGTCAGTTAAAATCTGCTACATGAGGATTGATCTCACAACCGCGGTATTGAAATGGGTCAACTGGTTTGAAGATCCTGATGATGAAACTTGGTCTTGGTCACCCAGCAACAGTGAGCGCAGCAGCACAGACTGAACAGGGGGCAATGTGAAAGTGATTGTAAGGGAAGTGGAAGGGAGAACTTAAAGGATGTAAATGATTGTGGGAGGTAGAGAATTCTCCGAGAATGAGTGAGTCCAAATGGAGAGGGGTTTAATGGAAAAAGTCATAATCTCGGAGAATCTTTTCACGTAAAGTCACCTAATTCCTTTGTAAGTGTTTCTTCAGTATGTGTCACAGGGTGTAAAATGGGGGAACGTTACCTGCAGTGACTCGGATTCGAAAGAGGTTACTGTGCCAACGATGCAGAATATTGTAACATTAAAACCATCACTGAGTCATGCAGAGACATTCGTTTAAAACCAGCAATAATTATAGTAACAGAGGATATGTTAGGAAAAGTAGTAGATTCACAACAGGAATATGAGGGGAGGGATAGCAGACATGTAGGAATTCAGAATTGCCTGAATCTTTAAATTCCATATCCCCAAACGCTGTGGTGATTCCATAGAGTACTACATGTTGAATAATGAGTTTGGTAGATTTCCAGAAAAAATGAACGTTCAGGGGATAGTGCAGGATATTGTTGCACTGTGTGTTCCGATGGCAATGGTTTCAATAACAATGGCTTCACCAACTTCCCCACACAAGGAAGTACCCACTGCTGCAGTCGGTCACATAATCCCAGTTCCTAGAACTGGTGTCAGTCAAACATAGTGGCGCAGCTGTTAATACCACATCGGAAGTGGCAATGGAAATGAGCACGTGGAGCTATTCTACGGCACCAATAACGTGATTGGTAAAGGCGCAGTCCTTCTATGACGGGATAGAAGCGCATGAAATGCTGAGGCTGGGAGTGTTCCTGATCAAAAGCAGGGTGGAAGGGTATATTGGTCTCCATTAACTATATTATTAAGATTCTGCAGCAGCGTCAACCCGCACTGAAGATTGGCTCAGAGGACGTGTACTGGATCCTTAAGTGAGAGATCGATGCATTGAAAGCAGCCTATGAAATTTTCCTTAACGTGCAGTATTTAGTTACTTTGACGGAAAGAGTTGTGATTGCTCGCATTGTTCCCACATCAATCTCTTGCTCCACTAAACTCTCCAATCCAGCGTACATCGCTTCCATTCCAACACAGCAACGCGTTCTATTCTCTCTCCATTTTGGATAATCTGAATTGACAATGTCATTCTATGATGGAGAAATACAGCAGCGGCGATATATTGGGCTAGTAATCTTTGGAGACTGGAACATGTCAGCTGTTGTTATTTAAATCCATGAATAAAATATGAAAAATGCACGCAATCTCACGAACAGAGACGATAATTTTAATTTACTGAAAATTCATTCGTTCGTGTCCCTTTGATAGGGAAATCTACTGACCGTAAGGAGCCCTGCCAACATGTGACTCCAGATCCACAACAGTGCGGTTCACCCAAAAGTGCTCTCTGACTCAGTTCAAGGGGAGTTTAGAATGAACAACAAATGCTCTTCAGACCAAGGATAGCCACATTCCGTGGGAGAATGATGAAGAATAAAAATACATGGACGACGGGGAAAATGTGAATTGTGTTTGTGTGGACTCGAATTCAACTGATTATCCAAACTCAATAGAAACAAGAAAACTCATGTCGTCAAGAAGTCAGGTCCACAGGATGACTGCAGTATGGGATTCAATTACCTGTTGAGGTGTAAACTCACTTGCAAAGTCATAACGTGCACAGGTCATTTACCACTCCCATATGTGAGAAGTGATCACTCAGGAGACCAACTAGCAGAATCACCAACAGGTTTACAAATGATAGCAGGGGACTGATTCTGCTATTATTGCAGCTGTTAATTCCGACCAGCAATGAACTATATTTGGATGCCTGTTTCCAGTGGTGTTCCACTGTTTTCTGATGTTATCTGATTTAGCCTTCGTTGTAAGAACCATGATTCAGACCTTTGCTGATAATGCAACAATTGATCATGTATTTGACTTTGACAAAGAAAGCCAGGGACTGCAGGGATGCATCACTCAGGTGGAAAGGTTAAATGGCGAATGGAATTGAATCTAGACAAATCAGTGTTAATGAATTTTTGGAGAAGGAACAATAACAGTGAGTATTCTGTGTAGTGCAGACGGACAAAGAGATCTTGGAGTGGACATTCACGATCGCTGAAGATCAATGGACAGGGGAATCAGTTGAACTGAAGTGCTTATTGCAGATGCTGGAGATCAGAGTCAAGATTAGAGTAGGGTTGAGGAAGCACAGCAGGTCAGGCAGCATCCGAGCTGCAGGAAATATTCACGCTTTGGGCAAACGCCCTTCATCAGAAATAAGACTGGGAGCCTCGAGAGTTGAGATATAAATAGGATGGGTTGGCGCTGGGGAGAATTTAGTCCAGAGTGCAATAGGTGGATGGTGGTGGGGACAAAGATGACAGTTCAGAGTAGAGAGTTGAGCGGATACATGGGAAGAAAAGATAGACAGCTAGGACAGGTCAGTAAGCTAGTGCCAATCTGGAAGATTGGAAATAGAGTAGGTGGGGTGGGGGGGCGTCGGGAATGAGGAAAAAAGTGAAATCCACACTGATGCCTTGGAGTTATCGGGTTCCGAGGCAGAAGATGAGGCGTTCTTCCACCAGGCTTCGGGTGGTGACGCAGTGGCAGTGGAGGAGGCCCAGGACCTGCATGCCCTCGGTACTGTTGGGGGAGGGGAAGTGCTCAGTCATGGAGCGTTGCGTATGGTTGTTGCGGGTGCCCTGGAGATGTCCTCTGAAGCATTCTTTGAGAAGGTGTCTGGTAAACCGAATGCAGTGGTGACCACATCGGGAGCAATGGATACAACAACCGACATGTGTGGTCGTGCAGCTGAAACATATTTGGATGTCGCAGGCTCCTTTGGGGCTTTGGACAGAGGCGCGGTGGTGGGGGTTGTGGTGGTGTGGCGCAGGTCTTGAAATTCCAGCAGTGGCAGAGGAAGGTACTGGGATGGGAGGGTGGATAGTTGGAAGGTGTGGACTTAACTCGGTATTTGTGAATGGAACCGTCTTATTTCAAAGTGGATAGCGGTGGGGAAGGAAAAATACCTCATGATGTCAGTGTTACTGACATTTTTTTACTAACCCATTGATTTCCACAGCTATCCGTATTACACCTCCACCCACCCCACCTCCTGCAAAAATGTTATCCTGTATTCCCAATTCCTGTGCCTCCACCCCATCTGCTCCCAAAGGACCAGTTCCAGCACAGAACTTACCAGATCCCGTTCTTCTATAACGACCAGAACTTCCCCTCCCATGATGTTGAAATGCCCTCCAATTCATCTGATCCACGTCCAGCTCCTCCGGCCACGAACCCTACACCCCCAAAACAAAAAGAGGACAGAACCCCTTAGTCCTCACCTTCCATCCTACCAACCTCCGCATAAATCACATCATTCACCGATAGATTCGCCACATCTAAGCGGACCCCACCACCAGGGATATATGTTACTCCCAATGCCTATCCACTTTCCCCAAAGACAATTCCCTCCGCAACTACCTAGTCAAGTCCACGATCTCCAATGATCCACCCTCACTCCCGGCACTTTTCCCTGCCACCGCAAGAATTGCAAAACCTGCACACATATCTTTCCCCCCTCACATCGTCAATGGCAAATGGAGCCTTCCACATCCATCAAAGGTTCATCTGCACTTCCGCACATGTCATTTCTTGTATCCGTTGCTCCCGATGTTGTCTCCTTTAAATTGGGGAGACCAGATGCCTTTTCAAAGTGCACGTCAGAGAACATCTCCAGATTACCTACAAGAATCAATCCCACTGCTTTTTGGCCAAATATTTCAACACCCGAGGAAATGCAGGTGCTGGGCCTCCTCCATCGCCAGTGCCTCACCACCCGATGCCTGGATGAAGAAACTCTTATCCTCTGCTTTGGGACCCTTCAACCTCATGGCATCAATGCTCACTTCATCAGTTTTCTCATTCCCATTCCCATTCCTCCCACCTTACCTCAGTTCCAACTTTCTAGCTTAACACCGTTCTCCTGACCTATCCCACCTGTGAATCTTCATCCCAACCGATCCGCTCCACCTTCTTCTGCGACGTATCACCTTCACCCCTCCTCCATCCACTTACTGCACTCTCAGCTACCTTCTCCACAGCCCCATCCCTTCCGTTTTATCTCTCCACTCATAGGCTCTCAGTCTCATTTGTGATGAAGGGCTTTTGCCTGAAACGTCGATTTTTCCTGCTACTCATATTCTGCCAGACTGGCTGTGCTTCTCCAGCACCGCTCTAATCTTGAGGAGAATCAGTTGATTGAGAGGGGTTTTGGATATTTGCTGTTGTCGACTACAGGCTGTGTAGAATAGTAGAACTTTTGCAGTTTAGGGAACAGCAAAAGGACTGAGCACAAGTCTAGTCATTGCACGAAGCAACATTTTTTAAAATCGTAACATAAAAGATGGAGGTCTGAAGTATAAAACTTCGCCCATAAAGATCGTTTCACGACTCTATGAGTTTATCACTGATACCTCTCCAGGGCAGGGTGCTGTGTGCTTTGCTGGATAAGTTGTAAATGGTCGCGTTTCAATGCATCATGCTTATGCATGTTGAGCTTTGAAGGTCCTGTCAAAAATGTCAGGATGACCTACTCCAGTGCATCTTATAGTTGGTACAGTCTGCTGCAATTGTGCCTTCGCAGTGATGGGAATGAATATTCAGGTATTGAAGAGGGTACAGTCAAGTGACTGCATTGTCGTGGAGCGTGTCCAGTTCTTTAAGTGTAATTGAAGCTACACCCATCTAGGCAAATGGAGAGAGTTCTGTTCCACATCTCAATTGTGCCTCGCAAACTGTGCAGGCTTCACAGAGACAGGAGTTGAGTTTGTAAACAAAAATATCGACCAACACACAAGTTTTTTTTTTGTCAAAGTGTTTATATAGCCAGTCTAATTTCCTAATTACTAGCTCCGTGGACAATTACACGAGAGTTGGGTTACAGTAAAGCCACTCAATATCAGTGGTATATGATTAGATTCTCATTTGTCAGAGTTCTCATTACGGTATTTAGTCCTTGTGTGGACCAATGCGATTCCTATCCTTATCTGATTTCAAGTTCCAATTCCCTTCTTTGCCTGAAATTTCAACTGTTGCCTCTCAATAATATGCAAGGATGCAGCAGATATTTACGAACATGTTGCCAACATTGGATAAAATGGAGCTTCTTGGAAAGAGTGGTTCGGCTGGGATCAATCTCCTTGAAACAATGAGGCGGAGAGAGGGGAAGGAGAGAGAGCTCTATAATCACGTAATAACAATAATAAATGTTAAATACTCATGGGAGTTTGACAGGGTATATACGGACATGTGGTTTCCCTCTGGTGCGAGAAGAGCACCAGAGGATATAATCTCAGAATTAGATATTGCCTACTTAATTCGGAAATGAAGAGTAATTTCTTTGCTCAGGGGCCAGTGAATCTGTGGAACTCTTTCCCGAAACCGCTGTTGAGGCTGAGGACTTGGATATTTTCAAACTGTTTCAGACAGATATTTAATCCGATTGACGATGAAGCTCTGTCGAGGCAATGCAGGAGAATGGAGTTGAAGATTATCGGATCAGTCATGAGTTCATTGAATGTTGGAGCAGACTCGATGGTCTGAATGGCTGACTTTCACTACTGCATCATTTGGTCTAACACCTTCTTTAATTGATAAGTTTAGAATTCCGATGGGATAGGATGAAGTGATGGAGAAGGTTTATCAAACTGATCAAACAGATCAGGAACTAGTCTCATAAGCTCATGAAGAAGAAATGTGCAACTGGCTAATTAATTCGGCTATGTTTTCATTGGTCTTTTTGCTGGTGTTGCGATAGTGAAGTGAATTATTACTAAAATATTAACTTCTAATGACAATATTGGTACACCCAGAAAATGCTTCTTCTCCACTTAGATGAAGATGAGGAAATACCATTGCCTGCCCTTGGTTCCCCTTCGAAGGAAGAGGAAGTAATGCACTATTTTACTGCCATCGAATTGGAATGATTTGTACCATGCCTTTATGATGTGGTCATAGAATGACCAAAGAGGGGGATGAGGACCTAAAATTTGAATTTAGTTTATTGCTTGAAGCAATAAGTATATGTGGATTTTTGCTTAACACAATTTTTTTTTCAATTTAAAAGATAACGATGAAATGGCTGAGAATAGTGATTGAACCCTGTGAACTTATACTGGTGATCTGCAGAAGTACGCTGAAATTCTAAGAAAAGAGAACAACAGAGTTTGCATAAAATGAATACTGCCAAATTAATTGATCAATTGAAATAACCTTGAACTCTTGCCATGGCATGACAATTTATGTAAATAAGAATACTTTTCCAAGGAATTACAATTGGATTAACATGTTGCCATCTTACCTCCATATTACAGTTGGTTGGACTTTTTTTTGTAATTAAGAACTCTTTCTCAAGAATTATCATTGGATTAACTTGCTGCAAATCATGTGAAAAAATTATATGTGATTTGTCTTTCTTGTAATTAAGGCTGTGGTGTTACTAAAAAAAGCATGCAAATAATGCCTAATTTTCAAATATAACTGTGCAATTTCATCACGGAACACAGAAGTTCTAACCTCTGTGGTGTTGGATAGAATTGCTTCAAGGTACCTTAATTCACTAAACTAATGACGCTTGCTTTTTGAACAGGCGGCATTCGTTGATTCTTTTGAACGATCTCGAACCAAAAGGCCCCTCTTGCGGTGTCTAAGATCTTCAAGACCTGGAGGCAACAAATGACAATGGACGCACCACAAATGGATATATGCAGAAGTTGTGATTGTTAAAGAAATTGGTGAACCTTACATTTTTGGCAACTTTGTGATCACGCTGGAGATTTGTTTGAGGTATGATTCACGCACATCAAAAAGTTGTGAAAGGTTCGTTTCATTGCAGAAGTTTTCTGCAGTTCCAATTCCAATTAATTGTTTGAAATACTGGTAAGTGATGAGTGTTACGTTAAAACAGTAATTCATAATCTCACTGGATGAATCATTGCTCCCGTTCTCTCCTTATTTGTTTCTCCTTCATTCGATGTAAATTCTGAGAAATTCAAGATGGAATGAAATAGGAAAGAAAAGTAACATTGACTTTCATTATCCCAATTTAACCTACAACAGAATCAAAATGCTTTATTTTGACTTTGATGTGGTTTCAATTATTCGTGAACCTCCCACACAGTGCAAGACAAGAACAACGTTCTCGATCCCATGTCAACCAAAGAATATAAGACACAAAGGAAGACCACATCGTGTTTAATGGAAGGAGAAAGCTGAGTAGGATTTGAACGCACACGTACTCAATGAATTACCAACCCACCGCATTGAGCTCTTGGCCGCTTAATGGGCTGGCAAAATGGGCTGACATGTGATACATCAAGAGTATGTATGGTGAAGGTAGGGGATGAGAAATTCCCTGAGCAGAATCGAATCCACACCATTATGTTCCTGCTTTCAGCGGAATAATACCGGTAAAATTCAAGAAATCAACGTGTTTCTTGGAAGGAATAGCTGTCCTTAATTCATTCCAAGTGAGAACTGTCTCAGAATAAACCATTGAACAAGAAATGCCCGTCACATTCACACGCACATTTCGCCTCGTCTCATAATTTATTCAGTCACATTTTCTCGCACGTGAAGAAGCATAAACGAAGAGAGAAGTGAAGGTCATATTATAGCTCTATGGCCTATCTCCTATGGCTGAACCTGAGAGGGTAAAATTCCTGGAAATGATGTTTTGTTCGTTTCATTTTATTAATTTTGTTGGAACCTGACTCTGCAGTGCAGTGACTGGAAGTGAATTGGATATGCATCATTGGGACGTTTAAAGATGTACTAAATTTTACTTCGAATTTATTTCAACTGAAACGAAACATTCATGAGAAAAACAGAAGGTTAAACTGCAAAAACAAAATGCTCATTTTGGTGGTCAGTAATGTTGGCCGATTTCAGTGGGTATCAAATGAACCCAACATCGTGGTGATTGTCCAGAAATCTTTAAGGCATGTGATTAAAGCAGGAAATCGATCTCCAAACGACGGTTCACTTCTTATTCATTATGGAATGTCTTTCCTTGACAATAATTCACATCTGCTCAGTTTCAATTATAATGCTTCATGTGGAATATTAATGCAAATTCTTCAAAATCGTTGTTTTTTTGGGCCGAATCTTATTCAGCTGCACCCGTTAAAGATATTTCTTTACATTTAAAGTAATCCAAATTACACATTGAATTCCTCGCACTTTCCATCTTCCACACCCCACTTTGAAACTGATACCCCGCCACAGGCTGTCTCTCTCCCAGTGAAACTCACTGCTTGTGTATCTCCAAGTGTGCCTTTCCAAATGTCTTGGAAACGGATTCTCTGAGTGACAGAAGAGTATCTCAACCAGACATAGACCCACTCTCTATCCCCGCATATTTCACCTGAAGAAGGGACAGCCCTTTGGCATGTGATTTCAAACAAACCCACTGGAATAAAACCTAGCATCGGGTTACTGCTGACCTTATCCTCGCATTACCCATGGCTAATTAATTTAACATATTGAATTCACTCCTTGGACACGAGAGGTCATTTAATATGACCAATCCATCGAACCTGCAGAACTAACAGCAGTGCTAACCACTAAGCAAATGTACCAACACAATAAGCACCATGTCTCTCAATTTATTGGCGTTATAACTCAGCCGAGTGAAAGTAAGCTGCGCCCATCAACCCGAATTCAAAGCATCCAAATGCGACTCAGTGCTGTGCAACCACATTATTGTTGCGGGAAATGTTTCTGCACTCAGCTCTGAATCACTTTACCATGTTTCTCCCTCAGCGTCATACTTCCAAAAAACACTTCAATCTGGGATAAGTCTATCAAATGGTTTTCATTCCAACACGGATACAGTGTGAAGCTTGCAGAAGTCACGTTTTTGCCCTTTCACTTACATTCTGTCTCCCCGGGAGCTGCAGTCCTTCCCTACGCTGATTCAGAGAGCACTGTACTTTCTGTGACGTGTCCAATCGAGAATGAAACGACAAACATTAATAATCTTCACTGGGGAACAGAGCGACTGGTTTAAAATATTTACAATGCCTCCTGCGGGGATTCAAACCCTGTGACATGCGGGGATACTAACCATGATACGAGCGAGGGAAACAACGTCGAAGGAAGCCATTCAGCCTGTTGTGGCCGCATTTGCCAAAAAAACAGCTGGTTACTACTGGTCTACCACAAGGATCTGTTTTGGGAACGCAGCTGTTTGTCATTTTTATAAATGACTTAGACGCAGGCATAGGTGGAAAGATTAGTGAGTTTCCAGACGATCCGAAAGTTGGTGGAGTAGTGGAGAATGTGGAAGAATATTGCAGGTTGCAGGGGGACTTTCATAAACTGCAGAATTGGGCTGAGAGTTGGTAAATGGAGTTCAGTACAGTTAAATGTGAGGTGATGCACTTTGGGAAGGATAACAGGAAGACAGAGCACTGCATCGATGGAAAGATTCTTGGTAGTGTGGATGCGCAGAGGGATCTTGGAGTCCATGCACATAGATCCCTGAAAGTTGTCACTCAGATGGATAATGCTGTTAAGAAGGCATACGATGTGTTAGGTTTCATTTGTAGACGATTGGGTTCCGGAGCCGCAATAGCATGCTGCAAATATACAAAACGCTGATGTGGCCACGCTTGGAAGATTGTGTAAAGTTCTTTGCCCCATATTTCGGTGAAGGATGTGGAAGCATTGGAAAAGGTGAACAGAAGATTTACCAGGATGTTGCATGGTCTGGAGGGAAGGTCTTCTGAGTGAAGGCTGATAGACTTGTACCTGCTCTCATTTGGCCACAGCCTTTTTGGCTAAGAGGGGCACTAAAAGAGACATGCAATATGATCAGAGGATTAGATAGGGTAGACAGTAGAAATCTTTTTCCCTAGGATGATGACGTCAGATATACAAGGGGGGCATAACATCAGATTGAGGAGTGATAGATTTGACAGATGACAGAGGCAGGTTCTTTTCGCAGAGAGTGGTAAGGTCGTAGAATGCCCTCCCTGCTAATGCAGTCAACTCTACCAAATTAGGCAGATTTAATCAATCCTTCGATAAGCACATGGATGATTTTGGGATAGTGTAGAGGGATGAGCTGAGAATAGTTCACAGGTCGGTGCAAAATTGAGGGCTGAAGGACCTATTCTGCATTGTATTGTTCTATGCTCTATGTTCTAACTACTTAACGACTTGAATTAAAATTTCCGTCGTTTAGCCCATAGCCTTATATGTCTTTGTATCACCAATTCAGATCTGGATATTTCTTCAGACTATGAGGATTTCTGTCTCTCTGACCCTGACAGACAGTGCATTCCAAATTCCAACCACCCGCTGGCTGATAAAGCTATTGAAACTTTGCTGCGTTTTCCTGAAATCTCTGGTGCCCAATGTTCGATCCGTCCATCAGTAGGAAAAGTTTCTTTCTATCAATATCCCTCATTATTTTATTCATCTCAATCATGTCTTCTATCAATCTCCTCTGCTCGTTGACAAACAACTCATGTCTGTCTTGTGGAACTGCACGCAATACACTTGCTAGGGCCAAATGAACATTTTTAAAAACTCTGTTTCAGACTTCTGCGTCACTGGATCAGTAGCATTTAATGCTATCCCTAATTACTCAGCAGGCAGTTGATACTGAACCATGTCACAACCGCCCAACCAGGTAAGAATGGCGGTTTCCATCCTCAAATGACATTAATGAACCGTATGGTTTTGCTATTTCAACAATTGGTAAAAAAAAGTTTAGGAGTCACTACATTTGTAGCACTCGATAATTAATGCAATCAAATTCTGCCAAGCACGGTTGGAGTTGAACCCGTATCCCGGACACATTAACTCGGGGTCTGAAGTAACAGCCCAGTGTTGGTAGCAAACGGCCATTGCAGAAAGATGGTGAACTCATCTTTTCCAATAAAGTCACTTATTCCCTACACTGCCATGTGTCCTTTCCCTGATCCTCATGCTCCAATAATCTCTGGTCATGTTAGTAAAAGCTATTACATGAAGAGAGATCTCAAAACCGTGGCATTCAAGTGGATCAACTAGTTTGAAGGTCCTGATCGTCACATTGGGACACATTCTCCCAGCAACAGTGACCAATGCAGCACAGACTGAGTGGTGTCAATTTGAGAGTGAGTTTTCGATTCTGCAGTGCCTTAATGAAAAAGGAAATTACTCAACAACCACATGATGAATGAGGAGCGCTCCAAAATTTAGAACTTCGAATTAACCTGTAGGACTAAAACCTGATGTGTGAATTTTAAATTAGTAAACCCAAGTCCAACGCCTACATCTCCAAATTAATGAAATGCGTGTGGGGTTGTGGGGGTGGGGGGGAGTGGGGGTGGGCGGACGGAAAGGACGGTTATTGATCAATGGAGGGAGAGAATTATCTGAGAACTGATGGATTTGAATTCTGACATATGGTACGCAGAGATGTGAGCGAGTGGAATTTGCTGTCAATAAAAACACTGCTTCCGAGAATATTACCATGTAAAACCAATTGATTTCTTAGGTGCAACACAAACGCTGGAGCAGAAAAAAAAATGTAGTGCTGAGACTCGGATTTGCGCGGAAGTTCCGGCAATCAAAGTGCAGAGTACTAACCACTACACAATCACGGCACACAATAGAAAATGACAGTGATAGAGGGCCATAGACATAGTAGCAGAGGAAATGTTAAGCAGATCTCCAAATCGACAATTCTCAGTAATTGTCAGAACAGTGACAGACATATGGGAACTCAGAATGGGCTGAACGTTTAACATCAGTGTCCCCAGAGGCTCTGGTGATTCAATCATTAATATGCAGAAGGCTGAGATTGATAGATTTCTCCAAAACATCAAAGACTCGGGGGACAGTGCAGGTTTTGTTGAAATGTTTGCTTCAATAGCAATGCATTTTACTTTGGCTACTTCATCAGTTTCCCCATACAAGGCAGTAATACTGCTGCCACATAGTCCCAAATCCCAGCCCCAGAATCAGAGGAACTGAGGGAGCAGTCGCGAAGATCCAACTGGAAATCGGGACGAGAACAAAATAGCAGAGCTACTCGATGAATCCAGTGATGCAATCGGTGAATGCATGGTCCTTCTTTTACGGTAGTAGAAGTGCAAGCAATTCCGAGGTTGGGAGTACTCCTGCTCAAAAGCGGGGCAGTAGGAACAATTTGCTCCTGTTTATAATAAAACAGCAATCTACAGTGCATCTTGCTGAAACAGCTGAGTGCCATAGGTGGAGCATATTGAGTGCTCGGCGGCTGGTATGAAATTTGAGCTTGATTCACTATCGTCCAGTTCCATGGATTGAATTGCTTTCACCATTTTTCTTTCGAATTGTTTGATATCTCCCTGCGGTCTGCGGCTTTCTTCGTCATGGTTAATTACATGACTAATTGTTGTATGCTCGGCAAACTGCTAAATCACGGCCACTACGAATAAATATAAGTCAATGACCGATATTAGAAAACAATGGAATACATGGCATGCTTGCTTCATAGGTTGCTGGAAGACCCAAGAATTGGAGACACTGAAGAAGACCAGCTGAAATTCAAAACGATCTTAGTCCAATGCGCCATTGGACTGAAAAATCTCACATGGAACTCAATCTTGATAAATGGAAATTTCTGCATTTTGGTACAACGAAATGAGTATTTCTTATATAGATAATGATAAGGCTTTGTAGTGTTGTAGATCACGGTAGGTTGAGATGCAGGTACATAACTCTTCTTAGTTTGTATCACATACAGACAGAATAGTTAAAAGGTCATTTGGCAGACATGCCTTCATTGCTTAGTTCTTTGTGTATAGGAGATAGGACGTTGTGTTGAAGTTGTGTGAGGACATTGGGGAGGCCTCTTCCAGAATACTGTGCCCAGTTCCGGTCTCGCAGTTATAAGATTGATATCATTCAACAAGATTTGGTTCAGAAGAATTATATGCGCATTTTGCCAGGTGTATAAATCTTGAGTTACATTGAAAGGGTGATAGGTCGATACTAATTTCAGATTCGAGATTGGGGTGCTGGAAAAACCACAACAGCATCCGAGAAGCAGGAGAATTTTTTTTTGCGCAAGCGCCATTCATCAGGCTCTTGCCTGAAATGTCGATTATCCTGGTACTCGGATGCAGCCTGACATGCTGTGCTTTTCTGGGGTCACACTCTCGACTCTGATCTCTTGCATCTGCAATCCTCACTTTCTCTTAGTTGAGACTCTTTTCACTCGAGAATAGGAATTTGAGTGGCAATCTGATAGAAATTTATAAATTATTGAGAGTTTAGATAGAGTTAACGACAGTTGCCTTTTCCCAGGAGGGAGATTTCAAGACGAGATGTTTAAGAGGAAAACCGATCTTAAAAAAAAGAGATGGGAGGCATTTTTTTTGCGTTTAGAGAGAGTGCTTTATGTGTGCCAGTAACTTTCTGAGGAAGTGATAGATGAGGATACATTTGTGAGTTTTCAATGACAATTGAATCGGTACAAGAATGGGAAAGGATAAGTAGGATTTTTTAAAATAAAATCTAATCATTCATGCCTAGTCCTTCAGCTATTTCACATATGATATTTAAGAGTCCACAACGATATTACGCATCTGGAGTCTCATGTGGGATAGAGCAGATAACAATGGCAGTTCACTTTCCCTAACAGGCATGAGTGGATCAGATAGGGATTTCCACAACAACTGAGTCAGGTCATCATGAGACTCTTCAATTCCAGGTATTTATTGAATTCAAACGCCACCATTACGATTCCAGGATCTGAGCCCTTCGTACACAAAATATTACCTGGGCTCTTGGATTAACAATATAGTAATAGAACTACAAGGGCATAATCGCCACTCAGCGGGTACAGGAGCTGGCAGATGTGACTAGATTAGTTTGGCAGTAGGTTCAGCATGGACTAGTTGGACTGACGGGCATTTTTACATGCTATATGGCTCTATGATTGATGCTATGAAACAGGCAGCTGATTGGGATTAACAGTAGCATTGACTGCATAATGAAAATCTGATGGTAATGTAATCTTGTTGGTAACTCCAGAGATTGCTTTGCTCAGTGATCCCTTCCCTCACACGGGACTGGTGAACGGCCTCTCCCAAGTGTGATTGAGAAAATGAGTTTCCTCTTCAGTGGCTAATTGAATCCCTTCTTGAGTTCCCACATTGCCCGGCTCTCTCTGTGTTATCAGTGTTCTTTTTTCTATCCAGGGTAAACGATTGCTTCAAATCGTGCCCACACAAATACAAATACGGTTTTCCATGTTGTGAATGTGCTTTCTTTTTTCCTTATTCCGCCACAGGGTGTGGCGATCGCTGGTTAAGACAACAGTTATTTTCCGTCCTCATTTCACTGCTGTTTGGATGCGTTCGGTTTCGATCCCAGCCTCGGGTGTCTGTATGGGTGCAGTCTACACAATATCTGTGTGTTTATGTTGTTTTCTTACCTCCGAACAAAGATGTGTCGGTTACAGGGATCAGCAATAGGAAGTCCTGGCTTACGGGATAGAGGTCTGGTGGGATGCGCTTCGGAGAGATGGTGTGGACGAGAAGGGCCGAATAGCCTGATTCCCCACACGGTGGGTATTCTCGAATTAAGGGGCATCTACTGTTTTTCTGGTCCTGGAATCACACGTCGGTAGGACTGTGTAAAGATGGTAGAATCTCCTGGATAAGGGACATGAATGAATAGGATTTCAGGAAATTAAAGTTATGATCTCTGTTTCTGAGGTCAGGCTTGCATTCCAAGTTTAATGCATCGAACTGAAACATCACTGGTTCCATGCCACAGTCTACAAGGATGACTAATTTAAAATATTGTCTCCTCGGAAGTGCTTTGGAGAACATATCTGGGACATCCGCACCAATCAACCCCACCGCCCCGTAGCCCGACACTTCAACTCTGTTGAGGACATACTAGTCCCGGGCCTACTCCATTGCCGCTCCTTCACCACCCGACGCCTGGAGGAAGAAAACCTCATCTTCCATTTCAGAACACTTCAACCCGAGGGCATCAATGTGTACTTCACCAGTTTCCTCATTTTCACTCCCCCCACTGTACCTCTTTTCCAACCTTCTAGCTCAGCACTGTCGTCATGAGCTGTCCTACCTGCCCTTGTCCCTTCCCGCCTCTCTGCTCTACTCTCCCCATTGACCTATCACTTCCATCCCCACCCCATTCACCTTTTGTAATTTTTCTACCTAACCCCACCCTTCTCTCTGACGTATCACTACTATCTCTACACCCATTCACCTATTGTATTCTTTACTACATTCTCCCTAGCCCCTCCAACACCCCATTTATCTCTCCATCCTGGAGGTTTCCAGCCTCTATTCGTGATGAAGGGCTTTTGCCCAAAACGTCGATTTTCCTGCTTATCGGATGCTGCCTGACCTTTTCCAACACCACTCTGATCTACACTCTGGTTTCCAGCATTTGCAGTTCTCAATTTTGCCTCGTTCAAAATATCACCCCAACACCACGTTCTCTAGTTTGAAGTCTTTACTGTGAGGAAGGAACTGATTCTGAGCTGTTGGGAGCAAAAGCATCTGCCACCGCCAGGTTCGGAAACGCAGATCCAAATAGCAAAATCAGCTTTTAAACCCACCCTGCACAGTTAAGAGTTCAACACGTTCCAGTTTTGCCACTCAGCTGTCTAGGCAAGATGCAGGATAGATCGCCATGACAGTATAAACGGGGACAAATATTGTCTTGACCAGAAGCACTAACAACCTCGGATTTCTTGCCCCTCTATTTCAACATAGAAGGACAGCACGCTCACATATTGCAAAACTGGAGCCAGAGACTAACTCCATCCCCACTTCCGGTTGGACCTGGGTGTCTGCCTCATAGTTTCTCTGATTCCGGGGTTGGGAACTGGGATTATGTGTGATTATCTGCAGGACTGACTATTGCTTTGAGTAGGGTAGCTGGTGAAGTCACCTATGTTAAACTGCAATGCTGTTGAAATCTCCATTTCAACAATATCCTGTACTGTCCCCGAGGCTTTGATGCTTTGTGGAAATCTATCTATGGCAATTTTCAACATTCTCATTCAAGGGACCTCCACAGCCTCTGAGGATATCGAAGTTAAACATTCAGCTCATTCACAGTTCATACATGTCTGTCAATGCCCGCTGAGTAATGATATTGGACATTTGTTGTTCTTCACAACATTTCCTCTGCTAGAATACGTATTGCTGCTTGCCAGCATGCTGTTGTGTGGTTCCTCTGATCGTAGTTGACTGTATTTTGCATCGTGACCACAGCAACCTCGGTACGAAACCAAATCATGACACTAAATATTCTGTCCATTGTCCTTTTAGTGCCACCTGCTCAGAAATTAATTGTTTTACCTTCAAATTCAGTTCTCTCACATTTCTGCGTTTCATATATCAGAATTCAAACACACCCGTTGTCGGAGATTCCTCTCCTTCCCAGGATCACTAAACCTCCTTTCCGTCCCTCCTTCCATTTCTCTGAGGCAATGCACAATCTATCACTCTTCACATTGATACGGTTCTGTTTGCTGCTGCTGTCCCTGTTTTTGGGTGAACGTGCCCCCATCCCACCATCGGGACCTTCAAACAAGTCTGTCTGTTTGGATACCGCGGTTGTGAAATCAATCCCCATGTAGCAGCTTTTACCGACATAGACCAGAGACAATTGGAGCATCAGGGTCTTGAAAAGTAACCCTGGGCAGTTTTGGGGAAAATAGATTTTATTGGAAAATTTCAGCTTTTGTGGCTTTCTGTGATGGCGTCGTGGGAATTTCGTAGGACTAATAATAATAGACTCAGAACAAATTTAAATTAAACAAATCAATATGGATACTGGAAATGAAAAAGCAAAAATTGCTGGAGAAAATGGGAGCTCTGTAGAAGGGTCACTGGTCATGAAAGATTAACTCTGCTTTCACTCCACAAGATGCTATCAGACATGCTGAGTTTTGTCAGCAATTGCTGTTTTTGAACAAGTTTCATAGACGTGTGTTAAAGGTGCTCAAACGCTCTGTCTCACACAGAATGCACTGGGATGCGACCAATAATTCAAGGTGCACAAATTCCTTGATCTGAAACTTCATAAGGCTGGCATCACTAACACTGCAGAGGTCTTAATCTTGGTCAGGGAGAGAAACAGAGGGGAACACATTCACATCAAACACAGAAGATGGCATTGGGGGAATGGAAAATATTCAGATTCATATGTTAAGAGGTTTGAGTAAAGTCACAAATTGGGGGTGCACATCAGGGAGAGACCCTCAGCAGAATCAGAATAGGAAAATGGAAGTGTTACCACATCAGAAACCAGATTAAGACATTGAGTACAGGGATGATGGGTGAATGGTTCTTGGTGTGGACTGAGCGATAGCCTGTGCCTTGGTAAAGTTGTAGGGGTGGGGTGTAGTCAGTTGGAAGCCGCGGGGAAACAATGTCTCAGTTGGTTGACTTTAAAAGTATAGAAATTTCGTGAACATGCACAGCTGAATAAGATTTTGTTTCAAAATCCCTGGATTTGGAAAGATTTGGTATACTATGGCAACTGAAGCATTGCAAATGGAACTCAGTGAATTTTTTATTTTAAAGGAAAGATATTACATAATGAATAGTAAGTGACCCGTTGCTTGGAGATCGACTTCCTGCTTTAATCACGTAGCTGAAAGATGTGACCACCATGATGTTTGGTCCACTTAATGATCCGTGAAAACTGCTAAAGCACGAGCAACAAAAAAGTTGCCTTTTCTTTTGGACTTGCATTGTCTCTTTTTCTAAGCAGTATTTTCTTTCAGCTGAAATAAATTCAGAAAAAAATTGCATATATCATTAATCGTTCCAATGAGATAAACCTAATTCAATTCCGATTATGACAATGAACAGTATGACTATCAGTTTACTTAATAAAATGAGAAGGACAAAACAGCGTTTCTTGCGGTTTAACGCAATTCAGTTAAACCATATGAGAACGGCTATTGAACCACAACATCGCCTTTATATCCCTCTCCATGGCTACTTCTTCACGTGAGAGAGAACGTGACTGAAGAAATTACGAGTCAAAGCAAAATGTGGGTGTAAATATGATTTGAAATTCTTGTTCACTGTCTCAATGTGAGACAGTTCTGATTCAGAATGAATCAATGACAGATGTTCATTCCGAAGACCATGGTTATTTCTTGGATTTTCCTGTTATTGTAATTCTGGTGAAAGCAGAAACACAATGAAATGGATTAAACTTAGCTCTGGAAATTTCTCATACCCGACTTTCACCACATGTAACCTTGTTGAGGTCACATGTCACCCCTTTCCAAAACGTACTGAGGAGACCGAGAGATTACGGTGGCGGGTTATTATAGTACCGTGCTCTGCATTCACGGGTTGCTAATTCCACAAACCACTACTGCATTTTGACTTTCCATCTCACACCTCTGGTATACACTGGATCAAGAATTTTGTTCTTGCCCTTCACTGCAGGGGAGATTCCCGAATAATAAACATCACTTTAAAGTAGAAATAAAGAATGAGAGCAGATGTTCTATTCAGTTGTAAATTAAATTGGTGTAATGAGAATGAACACTTCTTTTTCTTTATGCCCCTCATTCAATCGTGTCTTTCTATGAATTGACATCGACAGAAAGAGAAATAACTCACAAGTGATCGGGAGTACAAGTTTATCCAGTGGGATTGTTCATGATTATTTTAACCTAACAGTCCACACAATGATCTGATCAGTATTTCAAACAGTCACACGGAATTGGAACCGCAGAAAACTGCTCCAATAAAACAATCTTTTCATTTTTTTCATGTGCAACGTGATGACTGACTTGCTAACTGTACAAGGTCGACCAATTTTTTTCAGCAATCACAGCTTCTGTAAACAGACTCCTGTGTTGTGCAGAGTGTCATTTGCAGCCCACAGGTCACCGCATATTTCTTCTTCATGAGTTTATAAGCTTCGTTCGTGATCTGTTTGATAAACCTTTTCTATCACTTCATCCCATCCACTCACAGTTGTGAACTTATGAATAAAATTTGGCGTTAGACCAGATGTTAAACAAAGTGGACGTATGCCATTAAGTCCATCGAGTCTGCCCCACCATACAACGAACTTATGGTAAATCTGATAATCTTCAACTCCATTCTGCTCACTTACCTCGATAAACTTCATCATCTTTCTGATTAAATACCTGGCACAGTTAGAAAATACCCAACAACTTAGCCGCTACCTCGGTTGCCCAAAAAAAAGCCATAGATTCTCTGAGCATGGAAATTACTCTTCATTTCTGAATTAAATGGGCGATATCTCATTCTGAGATTATGTAGTCTGATGCTCTGCTCAGAGCATACGGAAAGTCACGTGCCTGTATCTACCCTGTCAAGATCCCCCGATTTTGTTTGAAGGAGAATAATCCCAGCCTGACCAATCATTCCACGAAGCTCCATTTTATCCAAAGTTGACAACATCCTCGTAAATTTCTGCTATCCCTTACAGCACGGGAACGGGAAGTCGAAATCAGATAGCGATTGGAATCGGATTAGTCCACACATGGACCAAATACAGTAATGATAACTTTGACAAATGACAATGGCTTCGTTGTAACTGAACTCCTCCGTGTCATGGCCCTCGGAGTTAATATTTAGGAGAAGTGGAACCTGACCGTCCACATATAGAAGTTGACTACAAACAAAATGTCCGTCAGTCGACTTTGTTTGATTATTAACACAACTCATGTCTCAGTGAAGCCTGCATCATCTGTAAGGCATAAATTAGGTGTGTAACAGAACTCTCTCCATTTGGCAGGTTGTGTGCAGCTTCAATACCACTGAAGGAACTGGGCATCCTCCACGACAATGCAGTCACTTAACTGTACCACGTTCAATACCCCAAAGTTTATCACCCACACCGCTAAGACACAATTGCAGGAGTGTGTACCGCCTACAAGATGCGGTGGAGTAAGTCATCCAGGCTGTGTTGACAGAACATTCAAAGCTCAAAAAGTGTACCGACTATGAGGACAAGGTTGAAGATACACTGAAGCGCTACCCTTTGCAAGTTATCCTCCAAGGCACATACTGGCATGACTTGGAGATGAATCAGTGGTAAATTCTTTGAGTGATGAAGCAGTCTTGATGGTCAAAGTGGTATACTTCAGCCTTCCATCCTTTATCTTGCAATTTTATAAAATGTCGATTATTGCTTTGACCAGACTTGTGCACATTCCTTTAGTTGTTTCCTAAACTGGCGGTTGCTAAAGATCGAATATCATCCACAGTCTGAGGTTAACAACAGAAAATATCCATGGGTGGTCAGCACTGTTGTGAATCTGGAGTCATATGTTGTCATGTCTCGTTAAGAACGGCAAATTCCACTTTCAAAGGGACTAGAATGAATCGGTTTTCAGCAAATTAAAACTTTTTTGCCTCTGTTCCTCTGATCGGGGTTAATATTCCAGATTTTACTCATCGATTAAAATACCAGCAGCTGCCATGTTCCAGTGTCCAAGGGTTGCTGGCCCAGTATAACGCCACTATATTTGCATTTGGCACTAAGATTGGTGAGTAGCAGAAAACATAGGGATCAGTCAAAGAATGAAGAAGAATATAGATAGACATGAGAGTGAAGCGGAGAAGTGGTAGACGGAGTTCAATCGTGGCAAATGTGAAGTGATGCATTTTAGGAAGCCTAATTCTAGAACCAACTACACTGTAAACAGAACAGCCTTGGAGAAATTTGATGAGCAGAGAGATCTGGGAGTTCATGTCCTTTGTAGATGACGATGGCGGCACAGGTGGATAGAGTGGTCAAGAAAGCATATGTCATTCTTGTCGTCATAGGACCAGGCTTTGAGTATAAGAGCTGGCAGGTCATGCTAAAATTGTACAAGATTTTGGTTCGGCCGCGTTTAGAATACTGTACACTGTTCTGGTCGTCAAGTTACCAAAAGGAGGTGGACATTTAGGAGAGGGAGCAGAGAAGGTTTACGAGGATGTTGCTGGTATGGAATATGCTTGCTGTGCAGAGAGGTTAAGACGTTTATGATTGTTTTCAGGAGCAAAAACGACATTGAGGGGTCCTGATTGAGGTCGACATAATCTTGAAGGGTACAGACCGGGTGTATAGAGATATGCTTTTTTCCCAAGTGAGGGATTCAAAAATGAGAGGTCACGCATTCAAGTTGAGAGGTGAAATGTTTAAGGAGGATAGGTGTAGAAAGTGTTTCGCACAGAGAGTGGTAGGTGCCTGGAACGCTTTGTACAGCAGAGGTAGTAGAGGCAGGCACAATCGTTTCATTCAAGGTGCGCCTTCATAGATGCGTGAGTCAGTGGGGAGCAGATGGAACAGACGCTGAGAATTGGGGTGATAGGTTTAGACATTTAATTTGATTCAGTACAGGCTTCGATGTCTCAAGGTCCTGTTCCTGGACTATAAACGTTCTGTGTTCTTTGTTCATTTTTCACTACACTACGATCTCAATGCATCGTTGCTCCATCTCAGAGAATGACATTCGCAATTCCAATCATCTCAGAGGGAGTGAGAATATGACATGTGGCTGTGCCGGAACAAAACTGATGTACTCTGTGCTGGAGTGTTTGCTGGGAGCAAGAGGATGACGTGATCAAAAACATAGTTCTTAATGTCCAAATAACAAAACAGTGCATTGTTAAGGAAAATTGCACTGAATGCTTGCAATACATCGACCTCTCGCTTAAGGAAGCAGCACGCTTCCACTGAGACATTCTACAATTCGAGTTCATGCTGCTGTTGTATCTTAATACTCTAATAACTGGAGACAAATATGCCGTCCCTCCCCGCCTTTGATCAGGAGAACGCCCAGCCTCGGAATTTCATGGGCCTCTGATCCATCATAGAAGGACCATGTACTTACCGATCATATCACTGGTGCGACAGAGTAGCTTCACGTGCTCATTTCCATCCCAATTTCCAACTGCACCATTGAATCTGGGTGGAGGAACTGGGATTATGTGATCCACTACAGAAATGGATACTTCCTTGTGTGGAGAAGCTCGTGAGGCAACACATGTGAAACCACATTGCTGTTGAAACATAAATTTCAACAATATCCTGCAGTATCCCTTGAGAATTTGATGTTTTGTAAAAATCTGTCACACTCAGTCTTCAACATGTCGTACTCGATGGAACTTCCTCAGCTTCTTGCAATACCCAATTTGAATATACAGACAATTCTGAGTTCCCAAATGCCTATTATTGCTCGCCAAATAGTCCTGTTGTGTCTCTGCATTCTTCCTAACATGTCCTATGTCACTGTAGTTACTGCTCTTTTCAAACTCGCATCTCTGCATGGCTCAGAGATCGTATAATGTTCAGTGTTGTGCGTTATCGCCTCAGTAACCTCGTTTGAATCCGAGTTACGGCATGTAAAGTTCTCCCCTTTCTAACTCCTTGTGGTACGTGCCAAAGAAACACAGAATTGAATGAATTGACTTTACATGAAAACTTTCTCTGACATTAAGATTTCTTCATCAAACCACCCTTTCACATATCTCTGTGAGATAAATATCAGAATTCAGAGTCACCCATTCTTGGAGTCTTCTCTCCCTCCCACAATCACTGACCTCCTTTAAGTTGCCCCCTCCCATTTCCCTTACAATCATTTTCACATTGAACCCTGTTCAGTCTGTGCTGCTGCGCTCACTGTTGCTGGGTGAACGTGCCGCAATCATACCATTGCGACCTTCATAGCAGTCAATCCATTTTGATACTGTGGTTTTGAGATCAATTTTCAAGTAGCAGCTTTTACTGACATGGATCAGATATTATTGGAACTTCAGGCTCAGGAATCGAACACAGGGCAACACTGAGGAAAATAAACTTTTTTTTTCAAGAAGACCTCCTTCTGCGGACTTCCACGGCATTTATTTCACTTGCTCATTCGGCTCTATCTAAACTATTTTGTGCAGTTCTGCAATCACATTGGCAATGGAAATGATGCAGGGGTGATTTGCCAGGCTATTATCTGGGTAGAAGAGTTTCTGTTATGAAGAGAGATTGCATAGACTGGATAGACTTAGAGCAGAAGAGATGGAGAGGAGACATGATTGAGATATACAAAATAATCAGGGATACAGATCACGTAGACTGAAATAATATAATGGAGAAATCACTCGGGGGTAATATATTTAAGAATAGAGGAGGAAAGACTTGAGTCAATGTGCAGACAAACGTTTTGAAATGGTGGGTGGTTGAAATCTGGAACTCAATGCATGCAAAGTTTGGAGAGGCAGAAATCTTCATAACTTTCAGAAGTAATCAGATGTGATTTTTTGATGACAAGACGTACAAGGTTGTCGGTACAAGTGACTTAAAAAAAACTGTTCGAATAGTGAATCGACTATTGATTTCCAGTACTGATATATAGGCTTCTTTTTTCATAGAACTCCAGGGTAATACCACTGCCTGTCACTGCGTTAGATTGGTTTCAATTCGCAAATGGGACGGGCGCTTGCAGCTTTGGAGGGCGAAGAGGCCAGAAACCCGCATCCAATTCCAGAGTTATGTGACTGACTGTGCGGATTTTGCACGCTCCTTTTCTCTCTCTTCCGTGTGGGTTTCTTCTGGCTGCTCCGATTCCTTCTCACTATCCAAATGTGTGCACTTCAGGTAGATGACAAACAAAATCTGAATGGACTGTATAATCAAAGACAAAATCAAAGACGAAAAGTAGGACTTGCAGCTCAGGGAAAACAGAATGACAATTTGGGGTCAACAGATCATTCCTTGGAACAGTTTTTGACTCGCAGTGTTAACTCTGATTTCTCTCCACCGATGCTTCCTGACCCGCTGAGCTTTTGAACTAGTTTCTACTTTTGTAGGTGGATCAATAATCCGGCTTTAGGAAGAGAGGTTGGGGGAGTGTGAATCTCTTCAGCGACACACAGCAGACTCAGTTGGCCAAATGGTTTCTGTCTGCATTGTGTCTAATTCCATTAACTCAGATTCTATAAGTTTTTGTCCTTTTTTAGTCTTTGGTATTTCACATCTCCCCTGAAATGTGGTTTGCAGAACAGGACAATCGACGTTTCGGGCATAAGCCACAGGCAAACCTTTACCACCCGCTGCCTGGAAGAGGAACACCTTATATTGTGCCTTGGGACACTGCAAACATACGGGATAAATGCGGATTTCAACATCTTCCTCAATTCCCCTCCCCCCACATTATCACAATCCGAAGCATCCAACTGGGCACCATCCTCCGGACCTATTAATCTTTTACCCCTCTGACTTATCAATTTCTCCCCCGCCTACACACATTTATCGCTTTCCCAGCTACCTTCCATCCATCCCCAATTGTCGCCCATTTATCTCTCCGCCCCCACCTACATGTCTCATTCCTGATGAAAGGCTTATGTCAGAAGCGTCAGTTCTCCTGCTCCTCGGATACTGCCTGACTGGCTGTACTTTTCCAGCACGACAATCTCGCAATGGCGAAGAAAAAAATAGCTTAGCTAAGGCTCTTTATCTGAGAGCGGAGAAGAGTGAGTGAGCAATAGATGAAAGTGTACAGTAAGGGGGTGGATACTTGTTATAGGAATACATTTCTTTTGGGAAGTGTTTACAACCATAGATATACGTTAAACGCCAGGGTGAGGATAATCAGAGAAGATAAAGGCAGAACATGTTCATTCTGAGAGTGTTGTATAATTGGAACTCACAGTTTGAACGTGTGGTAAAACTATGAGTCATCAAAACACTTCAGGAGTATTTAGCTGAATACTTGAGAAGCTGGAGCACACATGGATAAGGACCAGGTACTGGAAAGTGAGACGAAGATAAACAGATACCTGATCACAGATCCGATCACCGTATGGCAAATAGCGAACATGAAAGCATAGGAAGGGTAAAAGCATGGATACTACTGTTGATCTGTTACAAGCGGTCTGTGGAATGCTACACTATTCAAAAGGTCACTGTGGCAGGTTGGGGCCACTGTGGCTGGATAGGATCAGCAAAGTGGAATGCTCCTCCACCAATTAGCAGACTCAGACTGGGGTTGAGCGGTTACTGTGACAGGCTGAGATAATAGCAATTATTACCGTCAGCTCTGCCTGCTAAATATCATCATTGCAGTTTGGGACAAGTCGTGACAATAAATATTTAGAACTTGACTTTAAGTGTTTAATTGATAGTAACGTCAGCCTGCTTGAAACCATTCTGGCAGAAAACAAAGACGTTAAATATCTAATCAGCTTGGGAGAGGAAAACATTGTGGCAAATGGGTTCGCTAAAAATCTAATCATGACAGGTTAGTGTGGGCTGTAAGATCATTGCACCAGAGTGGCAGTAAAATACATAATCGTGACAATAGCAAAACCCTATTGGCAGAAGTAGAGCGATCGTAGTTTATTGTATACCTGGAGTGAAAAAATTCTGACTAACACAGTTGGGCATCCTGGTAAGCTAACAGAAATATAATTAAAGAAAGGGTATAAAGACCCCCGGATCCTGAGTTTCGGGGTCATTCAAGAATTTGCTTTCTGAGTGTCACGGTTTTCTGTCTGCAACTAAAAGATCTACTCCTTGAAGAACTCCCCGCATCACCTGGAGATTGATTACATTTTCTCTACGACAACCACAACATTGAATTCAGTAAAATTGTGGCTAGCGCGGCTTGGTGGTGCAATGAAAAGCGCTTTAGATTTCTACAGCATTGTTAACATTGCTGTACAAAGTTTGTTGTTTTGACTTGCACCAGAATCGGAGTTCAGATTTCAGCTGAATCAATTATTATTCTGCAGATTCATCGTTAATTCCCGTCATCTGGGGTTCTTGAAATTGTTGTTTACCAGAGGAAATTCCTTACCCCATTGTCGGTGAGTTTTGACGGAATCATATCAACTGAAGCATGATCAGACCAGAATCAACTGCTAACCCACGAAACCTACAAACTCCGTGCGAAAACCCACTGTCTCTAAACGCATTCCCCTCCAATAGTTGCACAGGCATTATCGATTGCTTAAATGTCTTTTTCCCTTTAGGGGAAAGGCTGTTGTGGATGGACCGGGGAAAGGTATTTATGTATTTGGCCTGTCATAACGATGTCAAGTGGTGGAGGAGGACCGGTGTTTGAAATAGCGTCCTCCTGTTACTCTCTGTTAGTGCTGTTTCTGACAGAGGGTTTTCAACGGAATATCAAGGTCCTCCCATTGACTCCACCGCTCTCACAGCCTGAAGGGAGAGTTCCTATTACAGCGTTTGATCAGACAATCGAGGATTCTCCCAGGCGCTCTGTCAGACTACATGCTCCTTCGCACAGGTTTCTCACTGAACACATGGAGCAAGCAAACGTGGGCATTCAGGGACGGATTACCCCTCTGTTTTGCTGCAGTTCTGGACACGGAGACGAACATGAATTTCTGACATTCTGAGTCTTACTGGGCATTCTTCCTACTTTACAATTTAAAATGGAATTGAATTTATTCTTGTATCACACTCCTACATCTTCAGTATTCATGGAAATCGTGCAACATGTTCATGGATGTAGGAATGGGGAAGATTATTGATAAATGCAGCATGTTTCATGTTACCAGAATAAACTTGCACAAGGAAGTTGCGAAGTTTTATTGATCCGAATTGAAGCCGATTGAAGGAAACGTCTGGCGACATTGGCAAAGTAACATTGTCTGACAACAATGCAGGAACCAACAGAAACCCATTTTTCAATGAAGTCTATTTTGCATATTTTTGTGTGTCGCTTTCCTGAACCTGATTCTTTAATAATCACAGGTCCATGTCAGTTTCACCTCGTCTGCGTTAGCTTTAATTTCAGAACCACAATACCGGAGCAGCTGAGTTAAAGTTCCTAAGGTATGAGTAGGATATGTGACCTGCTTGCTGTCTGCGGCTTCAGTCACACAATTGTTTAGCGCCTGATTCATAAAGGTGCGCAAAATGCCACGGTTGTAAGTGACATTGACAAGCGATTATTAGCGCATCATGCTAAAACGCAGTTGAAATATATGTTGACTAAAGTAGCATGTATTTGAAAACTCCAGTTTCACATTTCTGTCAAATAATACCTGAAAAGCTGCAAATATTCCCCAGGTGAATATGCACCTGTGGACAGGGAAACAGAGATGAAATTGTAGCTTAATGACTTTTCTCAAATCCCTCACCCTGCACTGGATTACATTCAGGGAATTTCTGGTTAAATCATTTCATATCAGTCCATTTCCTGCAAACACGCACAGCTCATTATCAAATCGAAAGTATTAGATTCATCACTTTAGAGAGTTTGAATGTTGTCAGTAAACCTGGCAAAGGCATAACAAGTAGTTTTGCTGGTGGGAGGAGCAGAGGGTGCAAACTGGGATAAGGTCGAATCTTGTCACAGGATTTTTCAAGCGGAGATTAGTGAGTATTAAATGGACTCACTCTCCTTTCGAGTGATTGTGACCAAATGTTCAAGGCAACAGATGGCAATGATCATGATGTTTTACATCTACAGGCCAAACCTTATTCACTAGAGGCACCATAGTATTACAGATCAGGAGAGCGGCGTAGATGATGATCATTATGCAAACCTGAGACAGTGAGAGAAATGAACCTATGCCGTTGGTCTCACTTTTCTCATAACTAGTTAGCCAGTGGACTGAGCTAACCAACGTGCATTCAATGCTGAGCTAAACCTAACAGCTCAGTGTATTTAAAATATATAATATTTCATGCAAAATGAGTTGCAACACCTATCAACGCCAGCAGCTCTTCTTATACTTAACATTTTCAGTTACAGGTATTATGCAATTTCTTTCCAATGAATGTTATCCATTTCGAGAGTATGTCCCTTTTGCCTCGCCATACAGGTAGCCCAGAATCTCTGTCGCTGTTAAATTCACTCCCTGTGTGTCTGCACACGACTTTTGAAATATAATGGAATCAGCTCCTCAAATGTTTTTATTTCTGAAAATTCATCTCCGATTTCAATAATTCTCAGATTAAAAAAAACTGCTCCAAACTTCTTCATCATTCCCCGTTGGTTTTGAAGCTCCAACGTCTAATTTCCACTCGCTTAAACGAAGGAAGTTCCCTCAGATTGATTCTCACCAACGTCACATCAGCTGGATAACCTCCGTTCAGACACAACTAAGTCTTTTCTGATTTCTCCCGCAAGATTCTTTATCTATCCCATATTCCCATTAAATCTGCTCTTTCCTTTTCTAGTGGTGTTATCTCAAAGTAAGCGTGATGTCTGTCGTTTCTATCGACTTTGTATCAAGTGAACTCTGACCGTATCCTTCCTAACGTATCCTTCCAATAAACGCTACCATGTCTTTCACAATGTCTTGATAGTCCAGTAAATTTCAACCTGAGAAAAAATGCTGGGTCCAAATCAACGCATGAAAACTCACCACTAAACAGTGCTATCTTATTACCGACACATGAAAGGTGAAAGCAATTTCAGTTACAGCTGAATCGATTGGCTGCAGCAGCATCGAGTCAATTCCCAGTCACATACTGTTCTTATATTTATTTCTTCTCTACGTGTGCTGAAGTAACACAGTGAGGGACCAATTACTGCTGTCAGACATACATGTAGAAGAGTATTAAATATTGAAGTTGTGAGACCAGAGCAGTTTTTATTAACATAGACCATTCGCCGTTCGAATCTCAGACTCAGGAATTTGACAGAGAGCGAATTTGAGTAAAAGTTGAGCAGGGGCATTTACCCCATGATGTAACACGAGTTTCTGCGGTTGCTCTGTTGTCCACCTCATTTGTGTGTTTTGCATCATTGAGGATTTTGAAGTTGTCCCCTCTATACAAAACACCTTGGCTTTTGCAACATTGTACAAAAGTTGCAATACAATAACAGCCAAAGATGATTCAGTCTACTTATTCAGATATTGACCCCTGGAAACAACACTGTGCAATGTCCTCGAGTCTGGAAAACAACGTCCCCACAGATAATGTTACATTCCTGCTCTTATGGCTCTTTCCATCGACTTCTGTTTTTCACGGAACCCGGTTCAATAGAACTTGTCACTATGTCATTTCTTTTCATGTGGTCAGAACTTGTGAACAGAATATCACAGTGGGAGTGCCCTGGACCCATAACCCAGAAGTCAGACCACACTCAGGGAACTGTACTCTACTCTTGATCATTTCAAGAACACCAGAGAGAAATATCTATGCTCTTCAAAATTTAATCACATGTTTTAAGAAGCAAGATAAACAGTTCCTGGTTCCTGCTTTTGTTTGCACGCGGACAAAGATTGTAAATGCTGGAACCAGTCGAGAATTTCCTCTTCCCACATCCAATTTATACCCAGGTTGTGTTAAGGTGGTGGTCTGAATCGTTTCCTTCTCTACCCTGTCACTCTGGGATGATGTGAGCTTTGAAATATATAATCTGAACTGGAGGCTACGTGAAAAAATGTATACACATCAGCTGCGTGAGCGACGGCACTCGCTGCAGTAACATCCTATGCTGATTCAGACAGCAAAAGCCTTCTGGTGACTTCAGGAAGCACAGGCACTGTTCCTGAATAATGGGGCGAAATTCACTCTTTCCTCACAGTTCTGTATTTTCTATCTGTCTCAGATGGCATTATTTGGACAAGGGTTCCCAAAAGGTGATGATTTCTTGTGCATGCACGATCTCCCTTTTCTACACCTTTCCAGAATTTCAATACTTCCCACTCCGATCAGACCCCTACCCCGCTCCACAAACCGTTGTTTTATAGGGACCTGAAGACCGCTTTCAAGCTGCTCTCCAACACTGGGTGACAATGGAAGATGGGTTCGTCCAGTTATCAATGAAGACAGCCCTGTTCCGGGGAAAGCAGTTAGCACAGCCTCCTGGGAGAAGCGAGTCAGAGCTGTAATGAAAACTCTGTGCTTCTTTCACTCTGAAACAGCAGAAATACCCTCTGTTAACCAAAATACTCACCTGATTTATGGTTACCACGTCTGCCGCGGTTCTGGCTCGTTTGTCTCGGGTGTGATATTGCCTCAGACAGGTGACATACGTGCGAGAGATTTCGGGTTCACCTTGCGGATGAGCCTTGGAATTTTGCGCAGAACGTCATTTTTGACTGAGAAGATATGATTTCGATGATATTGGTTTCATATAAAGATTCCAAAGCTTGAAAACATACACAGGCAAGTTAAAGACCCGCTTTTTCTCGTCCGTTGCTGCTCTGAGAAATGTATTGTCTAACTTGAAATAATGTGGATCTTGCCAATGTGGATGTTGCTGAGCACACGTCCTATACGTAGTAACCTGAATTCCTGAGTCTTGTCAAATTTTGCTTTTCTCACGCTGTGATCTGCATGTCCTTGATTACAATGATCTGCCTTTCCCAATCGCAAACGAAGCTTTCCACTATACAGTCATTTCCTGATTGTGTGGAGCCAGCAGAGCGAAGGTGGACTGCATGGCTTCAGTCTGCATTGTGACACATTTTCTGATTCTGATTGAAATTGCAATTAAAACAGCAGAATTGTGGAAGCTACAGAGTGGTTATATTGACACAGCCGGGACACATCTGTGCCACAGTATATCACACAATAACAGTGAAGATCTTTTGACATCATCTTCGAAGGTACATGCTTCGATAACAGAGCAGCCCAAAGGGATCGTGGTGGGTGAAATACAGAAATTAATGAATGAAAAGCATCTTCTGCGCGATGATAATTCCAAATTTCAGTGCGTGTGCTGCCACTGCCAGAGTTTCGCTATAACCATGCTCCGTTCTTCACATTACATATTGATGAGCTTTCTGCGTCCTTACACTCAATGGTATCTGAAATAGATCAACCCGCCACAATTATACGTTTCAGGAAACACCCGTTTGAAATTATGGAAGATTTTTTTGCTGTTCTCTGTCGGTCTGTTTTGACCTGATTCGCAAAGTCAATTGCCTGAGCTGGGAATACACTGGCGAAGATGAGAGAAATCAGTTCTGGCGTGCACCGTGCACACGACGCCTTGCAGTTATTTCTCACGCTGTGTCACACAGCAGGGTCCACTGGTGAAATGAACAACCGTGAATGACATGTGGATCAGTATGTTAGAGACAGCATTTCGACACAGACACAGTTCCCTATTATTAGGACAAGCAGCACTGATGATGAATAACCTCAGAGAGAAGCAACTGATAGAGATTTGCCGTGGAATCGATCAGCTGACCAGCTTCTGTCGGCACATGAATGACGTCACACTTCTCTGCCGTCCCTCGGACTGTCTCTGTGACAGAGTGGCTGAGGGAGAAATAATGGCTCGTTTTTAATCCTCCCTTCCGCTTTGGACTGCCTGCAGCCCCGCAGCTCCTGGCTGTGGGGATGGTTCTCAGTGAGTGAGGGTTTCATTCCGAGTCGCTTCATCTGGGACAGTTGGGACTCAGCTGTTAACTGATGCCCGATTGCAAGCAAAGAAGCCGACGCCTCTGAAACAAAAGCCTTTCTGCAGGTTTGTTCTACGAAAATTGATTCTGAACATCAAATGGGCAGCACACAAATGCACTTACAGGAATTTTACTGAGGGAAGAGAGTCCACAGCCCATTTCTCTCTTTCCCACCAGCTCAGCATTTTCTTCTCTCTCAAATAAATGATATTTGGAGGAAGTTCACAATAAAAGATGCTAAGTTCCAGCGGCGCTCTTGCACATGACTGTGCCCGTTAGGGGAAGATTCAGAGCATATCCTCACTTTCATATGCGGATGGATGGAGGGAAATGGATGAATACTCTGCCAATAGAGACAGTTCAGTCCACGGGCATGGGATAAACAGCACCGCCCCCGTTTGGGGACGTTGTGCAGACTAGACACGTGCAGTTTATCATTTAGGCCATACCAGAGTGAGAGCGCTTGAGACGGCCAATCAGTCACTCGTACCTGTGCCAAATCGGGAGTTGCGAATGATTGGTGAAAGTGGAAAGTGGATTTGTTCACGTTTCAATTGTTTTCGTAAAGTAGGAAGCAGAAGAAGATACACTGTGAAGCGATTGATATCTGACTATAGGAGCAAAAAATAAGTTGTACAGCGCAGAGGAGAACTTTGAAATACTGAATTCTGGGTTATGGGATGATCATGCTTTCACTAGGGCACGCTGCTACATAATAAATTCTGTCAGTGTCTCTCAACATTGTGTTATCACAGGCAAATGGCGCCGTTACACTGCAGGAAATTCCTTTTTCCAATGTGAGGGCTGTCCATATGTAAAGTAGCTTATATATCGAATCATTTCACATAAATAATTCCACTGCACCTCAGTGTGTTGTATTGTCTCCTTTCCACTTTACCTGTGATTGTGCCAGCACTGAAGGGGCTTTACTCCTTCTGTGTGTCTTTTACAATATGGGTGATGTGGGGCAGTTGTATTGACCCATCTTCTGACAGAATTTTCCACTTCATTTCAGCCCGCCCTAACTTCGCTATCTAATCCCATTTCCGTTGCTTAGGTGTTAAGCGCTCGTCTCAGATCCAGCCTGCCCTCACCCAAAATAAATGGAAAACATAGTCACACTGTGATCACTGCAATCAAGGGATATCTTCACTCCAAAGTCTTTGACAATTCCAAAGATAAAGTTAGGACTGCAGATGCTGGAGATCCGAGTTGGTAGTGTGATGGTGGAAAAGCACAGCAGATCAGGTAGCATTTGCGGTGCAGGAGAATTCAGGTTTCAGACTTAAGAGCTTCATCAGGAAAATATTTGAAGTCGGAGCTGGGAGATAAATGGAAGTGGTGGTAAATAGCTGGAAAACAATAGATGGATGAATAGGAGGGAGAATTTTAATAGGTCAGAAGTGGCAGTGATGGAATGGGTCGAGAGGGCAGTAGCAATTTGAAGGCTTGTGATTGGAGGAGGGGAAATGAAGAAACTGTTCGAATTCACATTTATCCCGTGTGCTGTTAGAGGTACCAATCCGGAATGTGTGGCGTTCCTCCTCCAGCCGTTGGGTGGTAACGGTTTGGCAGTGGAGGAGATCCAGGACCTGCATGTCGTTGACGGTGTAGGACGGGGAGTTGAAGTGTTCAGCCACGGGACGGTGAAGTTCGTGGGTGCGGGTTTCCCAAAGACGTTCTCTGAAATGATCTGCAGGAAGGTGTCCTGTCTCCCTGATGTAAAGGAGACCATACTGGGTGCAACGGATGCAGGAAATGACATTGGTGGCTGTACAGGTGAGTTTCTAATGGATGTGGAATGATCCCTTCTGGCCTTGGTTGGAGATGAGGGGAGTGGTGTGGGTGCTAGTTACACCCCTCCTTTACTGGCAGTGAAACGTGCCAGGAGAGGGTTGTGGGCTGGTGTAGGGAAGTGTGGACATGAAGAGGGGGTCGTGGAGGTAATGCTCTTTACTGAATGCTGGCAGAACTTGGTAGCGAAATATATCTCTGGTGGTGGTGTCTATTTGGAGGTGGCATCAGTGGCAGGATACGATGCATCTAATGCGGAGGTTGGTTAGATGGAAGGTGAGCACCAGGAGGTTCAGTCCTTGTTGCGTTGAGTGGCGTGGGGTTCAAGGGTGGTGGTGTGTGAAGTGGAGGAGATGCGCTGGAGGGCGTTGTCAACCACGTGGGAAGGCAATTTATGATCGTGGAAGAAGGAGACCAACTGGGTCTTTTTGAAGTGTAATTGTCCATCCTGGGAACAGATGTGGTGGAGGCGGAGGAATTGGGAAGAAGGAATGGAGTTTTTACACGAGATAGGTTTGGAGGAGATGTAGTCTAGATACCTGTGGGAGTTAGTGGGCTTGTAGTATATGTCTGTCATTCGTCAGTCGCCAGTGACAGTGATGGACGGGTCCCGGAAGGTGAGGGAAGTTGCCAAGATGATCCGGGTAAATTGGAGGTCGGGGTGCAAGTTGTTGGTAAAGTTGTTGAGCTATTCAACCTCCTCGTTGGAGCATCAAGTGGGGCGAATGCATTTATCAATGCAGCAGAGGAACAGGCGGAGGATAGTGCCTGTATAACTGTGAAAGATGGGCAGTTTCGATATCTGACAAACAGGCAGGCATATCTAGGTCCTATGCAAATGTCCATGGCTCCCGTTTCGATGGAGGAAGTGGGAAGATCGGAAAGATAAGTTGTTGATTGTGAGGACGAGTTCAGCCAGGTGGATGCGGATGTCCATGGAAAGGTACTGGTTAGGATGGTGTGGGATTAAGAAGTGGAAGGCTTGCAAACCTCCGTCACAGCAGATGGATTTGTATAGGGACTGGATGTCCATGATGAAGGTGACGCGTTGGGGGCCAGGGAAACGAAATTCGTGGTGGAGGTGAAGTGCATAGGGGTGTCACGATAAATGATCATTTTGTTGGGGAGAATCTGCTATCGGGGTACCTACATTGGGGCTAGGGAGGGGAGCACCATTATTAAAGCAGACACTGTCGGATACCAGGTAAAACACAACCATGTCCGTCAGTTTCAGATCATCCTATTACACTCTCATTGTTAATAAAGGAAACTGGTAACTATCGGATAGTGTAAATCGCACCGATACTACACTTGATTGATAAAGTACTTGCTAATGCCTCCGCTGACGTCAAACTCATTCAGGTCCTATGTTAAATGATAATATCTGGATATTCAACTATGGAGAACTATTGTGAACGCCCAGACAGCCAGACGCATGGCAATGAGGAATCCCTTCCAACAATAAACTTTTAATTTACAAGATCGGAAACTGCCGAACCCAGGATGTCTACCCATTGTTCGGCACAGCAGGAGTGGGACAGGTATCTCGGGGCAGCCAATAGAGACACTAATCCCTTCACAGACAGGTGAACCGACCAATGAAAGAGCCGAACAAGGGGAACCTGACCGGGAACTCGAGGAAGCGCGAAGTATAACTGCACCAGATCCGAAGGGAGAGACAGAACGCCTTCTCCAACGAATTTGCATGCTTTTGAATTCGTTGTATAGTGTACCAGTTTTGATTCTGTAATAAACGGTGTTTTTGCTCCAAACTCTAGCCGGTTTGATCTCTCCTTCCAACGAACACGTAGAGACGAGACCATGCGTTTTCCGTCTCAACAGAATTTCCTGGACTGGGGAGATAGGATTGCGTCAAAGTAGGAAGAGATGATTCGGATGGGGCATGCGCAGGCTGAGACAATAGGTCGACTGGGGCAGACAGGTTTTTTGAATCTTAGTAAGGAGGTAGAATCGGGGAGTGCACGGTTCACGGACAATGACGTTGGAGCTTGTGAATGGGAGATGCCCTGAGGTGATGAGATTGTAGATTGTCTGGGGGATGATGGTGTCGTGATGGGAGGAGTGGCCGTGATCGTGGTCAGTAGGAGGAGGTGCCTGCGAGTTGGTCCCTGGCTTCAGCTTTGTCCCTCTGCCCGACTCAAAAGCCTAATTCCTGATGAATGGCTTATGCTGAAGTCGTCCATTCTACTGTTCCTCGGATGTTGCCTGACCTGCTGTGCTTTTCCAATACAACACTCTCTGATCATTCATTATTACTGTGTCATTTCACACTACCAGTTCCATGCTGTCTGTTTGATTCTCGAAAACACTGTTGTCATGAACTGTGACAAAATGTGCAAATCTGAAACAAAAACAGAAATTGCTGTAAAATCACAGGTGAGCAGGCACCATCTGTTCAGATGAATCACAGTTAACGTTTCACATCCACTGGGTCCATCTCTCCACAGATGCTGCAAGACGTGCTTAACTTTTCCAGCAACATCTGCTTTTCTTTGATTTTCAAAATCGGCAATTTTTTCGTTTATGTTTTCTTATTTTCTGCCAATATGATTTGGCTAAAGATTACATTAAATGTTTTAAATATGACTGCGATGGAATGGACAGATTCCACCAGCCCGCTAATTATATTTGGTTCACGTGACCAATGCCTTTCCACTTGGTAACCGCACCCTACAGCTGCACTGCATTTAAATTGACAAAATTGTGGCATTCTCTCAGATTGGTAATCAGGAGCGAGATTGATTGAAATTGTTGAAAACGTAAGATAAACTGAAAAAATATGGGATATTAAACGGGAAACTTAAAGGGAAGTAGAGAACAGCGAATAACAATTTTTTTGACAAAATTGACATGTAATTGTTCAAGACTCAGAAAGTCCTTTCGTCCACAACCATACCACAATGTCGAATGTAAGTATTGGGACAACCACTGCAAGCAGATTGCAAAATTTTGGTTTTAAAGTCTTGCTGCAACTGTTTTGGTTTGAATGACTGTAATGATCCCCAAAACCGGTGAAGGAAAGCATTGCCTTCGAGGACACGTCCGGAATGTTCACTGATTTATCCCAGTAATGGCAGGATTGTCCTCTAGAAGCATATGAGTAAAATTATTCATTGTTCCATGGAGTTTCGAATGAGTCGTGAAGGGAATGTCTCCATTCACAAATTGATAATTCAGTAGAATTCAATACAAGGACCCATGAAATGATGAAGAAATCGAACAAGAGCATGGATACACGACACACAATAGCTACAACAATTACTATGTGGAAAGTGTTGATTTCAGATCCACGGTGACCTTTGGTTATGTCAATTACTGTCCAGAACCAGTCTGCACTGAATGTCTGGAGAGACACTATGAAGCATTTGAACTTTAATCGCCTTTAGAAATAGCTGCGACTCACTCAGGGCACGGGGAGTTAGAGATGTTGGCCTTACAATCCTATCGAACATTCCGTGGAAGAATAAAGAGTGTGATAGATAATTTTCTCTCCATGGAGACGATGTTCATGAACTGGATAGATAATAATTTACCTTATTAGAATTTATACATGGAGGCGTCAAATTTAAAAAGCAAAGAGTTCATAGCGTAACTGTGAAATCTGTAGGTCACCCTCAGTGGGAGCATTGTGTGTAATCCTTGTCCTCATTTTCCAACCAAAACATGCAAAGAGGTCAGAAAGGACACAGACGCTGTTTCCTGAATAGCAAGATATTATAAAACCAAGTGACGTTGTTTACTGAGACATACAAGTATCAGAACGGACACAAACGGGATGATAGAATGAATGAAGGAGTTTATTCACGAGATTTGGAAATGCTGGAACAGAAACACGCAAGTTTGAAGTAAGAAAATGAGATTTTCACATAACGCGAGGTTTGAATAAATAAATCGTGGAAATTCCCTCTTTCGAGAGAATCAATACCTTTAGTTAGAGCTTCAAAACCATTAGTGAATGATTAAGAAAAGTTTTGATGAGAGTTTTTTTCTCCGCAATAGAGTTAATTAAATCGTGAACGACTTTCCAGATATAAAGCATAGAAGCTGATTTCACAGTGTTTTAAAAGATACACGAACAAACATACAAGGAGGGAATTGACCACTGAGAGAAAGTCAGTGTGGTTTCGAATTTGGTTGACTTCAGGCACAAAGACATTTCATGAACACGTACAACTGAATAAGATTGAGTATAAAATGTTCATGGATTGGTAAGGTGTGGCGTATTATTCAAGGTGAAACTCTGTAAATGCAGCTGATGTCCTAAAATAACTGCAGACAGAAGTTATATCCTAACGAGTAGGTATTGAATGGTCACTTGGAGACGCAACACTTACTTTAAAGATTTGACAACATTCACATTATGTTATGTATATTTCGTAGATTCTTAACTCCACCCAAGAAATCCACCTAGAAGACTCTGTCCTTTAGTATTGTTAACCCTCTGAACCTCTCTGCAACACGCCATTGAAAATAAAATATGCTCAGACCAAAATACCACTTCAACATCTATTTTCCCGGAATTTAACGCAGTGCACATGGGAAACATTATCCATCTGCTGAAAGATCACGTTCGGCTCACTCTCCACACATGTCTCTTGACGTTTTAAATATTTGCAGTATGTTTGTTGATCAAGGAGTCATTATCCAGAAAAGGTCATTTCTCAATCCACAAAAACTGGTACTTTCCCATAAACTTGGCTTTGTTCAATATCACTTTCTATCCGTACCCCTCAACACGACGACAAATTGAAGCTGCTCCATGTGAGGCTCAAACTTAAAACTTCGGCACAGCACAGCCCACTATACTGGAACAGAGATACCGTGCACTGGTCACCTGTAGCACAGGAGGAACACATTAATGCTTACCTCCACACTCCTGGTTGGACCTTAAAGTTTGGGAAACCGAGTTTCTCTGAGTCCATGGCTAGTAACGGGGATTGTACGATCATCTTCACCAGTGTTTCTGAACCTGAGTGAGGAAAGTGGTGATCTCCCCATTGTAAAGGTGGGTAGAGTTTTGAAATATACAATTTCAACACTTGCCTTCACTAACCAATGAGCATTTTATTTTGTTTTTCATCTGTAGAAATCTTAAAATCTTCATCTTGAACAGACTCAATGGCAGATGTTCATTGTGTCTCTGGCATCAAATTCAAAAGTGTAAACCCCCTCTGAATTCTTCCACTGCAGTCCACTGTTTGGAAAGTGTTCCTGTTGTGGGAAATGCATTTCCCCGTGTGCCAACTGCTGTCCTCAGCATGCGCACTGGCACTGCACTCATTTTCCTTCTGACACTTGCTCACTCTGTTGCTATGATCATGCAGTGACTTGGTGTCGCACGGCCCAGGAAAATGATACAGTTCAAGGTGTTTGCATTTTTGAATTCAATTGTCAGTTCAGCCTTATTTGGGATTGTGAAATTGTCTGTCCTGTGTAGAAGTGTGTGTCGAAAATATGTGAGTGGAAGAAAGGTGTTTCGAATAATGGCATTGATAACTATACACTCTCCTCCCGTCTGGGAAACAATTCCTCGCAGGCAATTTAATAGACAATAGACAACAGATGCAGGAGTAGGTCATTCTGCCCCTCGAACCAGCACTACCATTCATTATGGTCATGGCTAATCATTCCCATGACCATAATGTATTCTGTTCCTGCCTTATCCCCATAACCCTTGATTCCACTATCCTTACGAACTCTATCCAACTCTTTCTTGAAAGAACACCTCCTGCTGTCTCTGATTCTTCATTCCATTGACTCGAAATCTTCACAGAATTCAACAGACCTTGTTGCATAGTCATTTCTTCATTTTTGTTCAGACTCCTGTGAGCAAAGTGTCACAGTGGGAATGCGCTTGCCCCACAATCCAGAGGTCAGACCATACACTTGGAACCGTATCTATTTATCATTTCACCAACACCAGGGAGAAATATCTGCTGTCTTGCATAATTTATGCAATTCACTTATTCATAAGGTCATAAGAACTCAGAAGTCGCTGCGACGAGGTGGCCGAGAGGTTAAGGCGATGGACTGCTAATCCATTGTGCTCTGCACGCGTGGGTTCAAATCCCACTCTCGTCGTTGTTTTCAACGTTGATTTTTCTGGATGATCACAGCTGTCTTATTGAAATTGGAACTCCAATGGTCAGTTTCTGTGCATCGACGCTATTTATAATCTCAAAGAATAATTTGAGCCAGTTGCCTAAACTGCATTGAAATGTAGATTGCATTGGGATAGTGAAAAGGAAAGCGATTTTCTTTTCCACGTCAAGCTTCTGTGAACTTTTATTGTATGAAAGAAATCCAGGAAAACCAACTAACGAGAGATATGCAGTGCATGATTACGGAATGGGAGTCTTAATGACTGTTTTGTCAAATGAAATCTGGAGCAGGATGAGTAGAAGTGATTTATGTTGGTGAGAAGAGCACAGAGAGACAGCACAAAATAATGGAGATATTTCAAAAGGGGCAGGGTGAACTGGCTGAAAATGCAAAATAGAGAATTGCCAATGTGGGTTCAGTCCATGGACACGGACAGACTTAAGCGTTGGTTTCGCTCTTTCCCCTTGCTCTCGCCATTGATGAATGCTGGACATAAGAGACAGATGAACACAAGATATTGGAAACAAGCTCCCTCTCGTCATGCGCACACTGGATGCATCACATTGAACTATGAGCAAATGGAGAAGTCAGCATGTTAACTGTAGGAACTGAACCTAAACTGTGAATAAATAACCGCAGATTCATACAGCATAAACATAGAAAATGATTTCAATTGTCTTTATCCGCATGTCATGAACAGACGTTTCGATCTCATACCCATGTGGCTGAAAGAAGAAGACACCACATTCCAAAGTGGATGGCAACATTACCAATTTTGTCTTGAAATTGAGATCATTCTGATAATTTTACACAGTGAACAAGTTCAATTTACATAATACCAACCACATTCCCTCACCTGCAATAAAAGTGTGATTTCATTACAAACATTTCCTTGCTAAGTAGCAGTTACCCAACATGAAAAATAGGATGCATTTTTTATTGAACAGGCGTCAGTTAGCATCATCATCTTTCTTCGGATTGACTGCAATATGCACATGCTAAATAAAGTTTAAGAAAAAACGTATTTTGGAAATAGCGATTCGGTGGTGATTAAATATAAGATTAAGTTCTCATGATGTGGATATTCCACCAATGGCTCCAGTAGTGGAAATGATCACTGGACAGTATTTCTATGATGGTATAGAGGAGGGTGAGCTGTCAGGGATGGGAGCTCCCACCTCATCTGGAGCAGTGTCTGTTGACATGGACCAGGGACCATTGTGACATCAGGCTGGGAGTTCCAACCACACCTGGAGCAGCTTTCATTGACATGGAGCAGCAGGGAGAAGAGGGACAGCAGACTGCGAGATTCAACTTCATTTGGAGCAGGTTCAGTTGGCATGGAGCTGGGAGTTTTGCGAGATCAGTCTGGGATCTCCACCGTCACCTGCACCATCTTTTAATGACATGGAGCAGCAGGGAGCATTGGGACATCAGATTGGTAGATCCAACCTCAACTGGACCACTTCTATTGACGTGGAGCAGAGAGAATTGGGATATCAGATGGGGAACCCCAACTTCAAGTAGAGCAGCGAGATCAGTCTGGGAGCTCCACCCTCACCTGCACCATCTTTTAATGACATGGAGCAGCAAGGAGCATTGGAACCTCAGGTCTGGAGCTCCACTCTTACCTGGAGCAGCTTGGAGTTACATGGAAGACGAGGGAGCATTGGTACATTAGGCTGGGGGAAAGGATATTCAACTATTTTAATCTTAAGTAAAATAGGTTTCAACACATCAGATGTTAATTGATTTGTGAAGAATCTGTCCCGGGAAAATAATTAATTCTTTAGATATTAAAGACAAGTCCTGCAAATATTAAACTCAGGAAAACGCATTGGTACAGAAAAAAATGGGAGTGATGTTTCAGGTCTTTGACTTTTCTTTTCTGATCGACTCTGCACTGGATTACATCAAAAGAAGAACTTTTTCACTCATTTCATGTTATTCTGTTTCCTGCAAATGCAGACAGGTCTTTAACGTAATCTAAAGCTGAAAATTAATGGGAATATGCGATGTTGTGATTAGGCTGGAGTTGTCCTTAAATTATGGTCGAAACGCAGCAAAGTAAGTTGTCATTTCCTCGATCATAATGACCACATTGAATGGCTGATCAGAATGTGAATGATAGCTTTTTGGGGACAATTTGAAGTGAATCAATGATGGTGATTATCTTTGTTCTTTGTTCATCTATGACTGTCAATGTTATTGTTCATGTCTTTGTTAACACTGCAGCTTTGAAGCATGTAAAATCTCAGCTGTGCATCTGGCCAGTGGTACAACCATTCATATAGCTGGCTACGGATTAGGTGGTTGTTGGTTCGACTTTTATTTGGCGCAAGCATATTGTGGAGATACATCACACATCCAAACTAATCAATTTTGTTACACTGAGGTGGATAATATTTGAAATTTTTTTCTCCACGAACGAAAATTCTTTCAATGTTTTCGACCAGTTAAACATTACCAAGAGCAATCAGAGTTAAAAATCAGGCAGCACGAGGTTCTATCGAACAAGCGTATTTGGAAGGACCAGTGTCCCATGCACTGTTTCTTCATCAGGTGGTTGTCAACGGTTGGATTCTAATCTGGCTTTGTGTGATTTTTAAATTTGTCCACCATAGTCCAACACCAACACATCCAAGTCATGGGTAACATCTACACCACGAACGGTCGGTTAAAGTTCAGATGATCTTCCAAAAGATCGCACATATTAACACAAACATCATGTTTCTGCAGAAAGACACTCACCTGATGAAGGAGCGGCTCTCCGAAAGCTAGTGTTTCCAAATAAATCTGCTGGACTATGCCCTGATGTTGTGTCACTTTTAACTGTGTCTACTCAACTCAAACACTGGCACTTCCATGTCATAGAGAACAGCAGTCAGGTCCCAGCGCAGCCAGAGAAGGCAATCCCGAAAAAAGCAAAGAAATCAAATAGCTGAGTCTCAATTTTTACAGTATTTGAAACTCTTGGAGAAGTGGAGTCAGAGGAGAGTGAAGGATGAACAGTCCGATTGTGCAGAGAGAGTGAAGGCGATCTTCACTTGTTTCAAGGGCTGGGGTATTGACAGTTCTAAGGCATTACACAGATTCCTTGTAGAGCTGCTCTCTCTGCCTCAGGAACAAGAAGCCTTGATTTCCTGAACGGTAATTAAACCCAAGCCACTCAGTTAAAGCGCCGAGTATTCACCTCAAGACAACGAGTGATGAGGGCAGAAGCAGTTGTACCGTTTATTCATAACACAGTTTTTGGGATCATGTCACTGCAGATATGTTTCCCTTCAAAAGTGATTTGATTATGGAGTGTTTGTAGCACAAAAATGGGTCCCATCATCTCACTTCCCAGCACTTGGTCTGTAACCTTGTAAACCCTGACGTTTCACTTGCTCATCTCAATGATAATTTCCCTTGATCGTTTTAATTTCGTCAAGCAAAATAAATGGGACTGATGTTTGAGATGGGAAACATGTTTTCACACCCAGTCGGGGTACTGATCCCCATTTTTACCCACAGACTGAAGCACGCGGACACATTTCCCCAAGAGTGACATAGGCCTCGAGAGGAAACAAACAGAAAGTAAGATTTCACTCACTTGGCTGGTATTGTCCCATTTCAGTCTTCAAAACCAGTGCCTGTTTACAGCAAAGAAAGGAAGCAATAAGCTCCTCCTTTCCCAGTGTTCCTCACACATTGTTTCCCCTTCACTCTGTAGTTTATACTGCCTTACCTCGTTCTTGCTGTCAAACTGGATCATTGCTCCCGCCCGCTATTTCCTGTCCTGCAGAACGGTTTTCCTCAACTTCTTGGAATTAAAAACAGGAATGGGCTATTTAAAACACTTTTCTAGTTTACAAGGCCAGTGTTATCACCACTGAGCCAGCACATTGCCAGTTTAGAGAGAAGGTCTCATACATGAGAAACTCCAACGCAACACACGATTGGAAAGCCTCAGTATTGTACACCAACCAACAAAACCGGAACAGAGCGGAGGGGATCATGCACCGAAGGCTGGAAGAATACAGTGACGAATCTCATGGTGTCCAGGGTGGTGTTAACGCAAATCTTCCCTGGCTGTCTACTGATGAGGACTCAATGCTTTCACTGTAACGGCTTGTTAAATGTTAACGTTTACAGTAATCAATACGAAATACTGCCAGGTCTTTCGAAGCAGAATGATGTTGTTCAGCAGTCAGTATCGCTTCCCTGTATGTTAAAAGTTTTCATCAGCAATGTCAGCTGCAATCAAGAACGGAGGAGGCGTCAGAAAATGGAAGGGGAATGGTGGTTTCTGAGAGTTAACTACATGGCTCGTGGAGCCAGGTTCACTGTAGATGCTGCATGTCGGTTTTCCTGTTTACCTTGGTATACTGATCACTCTGGATCAATTCCCACATTACCTGCACTTTGTGTGCGGTTCTTTGTACATTTTACCTCGGTTCAGTGTTCCGGGGGTACCACACGTTTTCTGTTTGGCAGATTTTACTCAGGTGGGTTTTGCAGCTTCATATTCCGGCCAACAATTTTAGGAACAGAAAGACACCATTCAGACGATCAAGTCTGCTCCGCTATTGAATGGTTTCATGTCTGATCTAATAACCTTGAGCTGCACTTTCTTGCCTTTTCCCATAGCACTTGATGTCTTTGTTGTTTGAAGATCTGCCGATTTCAGACTGATTACACCTCATGACCCTTCCTCTACAGCCTTCTGCTGCAAGAAAATGTATCGGTCCAGAACTGTCTGAGAGAATAAATGCTTCTTCATTTCTGTTTTAATTGTGAGATCGGTATTCTAATACGAAGTTTAAAATCACAAAACACCAGGTCATAGTCCAACAGGTTTAATGGGAAGCATTATCCTTTGGAGAGCTGCTCCTTCATCAGTTGGTTGCAGAGTACACAGTTGCAAGATACAGAATTTATAGCAAAAGTTTACAGTGTGATGTAACTAAAATTATACGTTGAAAAATGCCTTGATTGCTTGTTAAGTCTTCCATCTGTTAGAACGACTATGTTAGGTTCACTTCTTTCTTATGTAATGCGCAAAACGTTCTTTTAACAATCACATTTTCAGGTGAACTTTAACAATTAGTGTCAGCCCAGATAATATGTTGAAGGTGTTAGTCAATGTGTGCTATGTCCATGCCATAATGTTTAGACTGACGCTAATCTAAAAAATAACACGCTGCAGACAAGGATGCTTTGAGGCATGGTACATTGGTGAAACCGAGCCAAAGCTACAGCGACGGATGAATGTGCACTGCACATCAATCGACAGACAGGTGTGCCATTTCACACTCGGAGAGCACTTCAGTGGTCCAGGACATTCGACCTCGGACCTTCGGCTTACAATCGTCCAAGGCGGACTTCGGAACAGGCAGCATGTAAAAGTGGCAGACCAGAGTCTGATAGCTAAGCTCGCTACCCATGGGGATGACCTCAACCGTGATCTGGGTTCATGTCACAGTACAGGTGACCCCATTGCCCTACCTACACATAGAGACCCTTCTGCAAGCACACACACACGCGCGCGCGCACACACACACACACACGTTTGTCGGGTGAATTTGTACTTGCAGAGTGACATTGTACTTTGCTCAAAAACTGCATGAATCCAGATCAGTCTCTGTGAACTCATTTTTTAAAAATAAGAATCAGTCTAAACAGTATGGAACAGACAACAGCACATGGGGTCTGACACCAATTGTTAAAGTTCACCTGAGAATACAACATAAAATGCGCTTTACATATGAAAGAAGTGAAGCTAATATGCTCATTCTCACAGATGGGAGATTTAGCGAACGATCAAGGTATTTTTCATTATATAAATTCAGTTGTTTCACACTGTAATCTTGAGCTGAAAATTCTGTGTCTTACAACTGTGTACTCCACAATCACCTGACGGATGAGCAGCAGTCCGAAAGCTAGTACTTCCAATTAAACCTGTTGCACTATAACCTGGTATTGTGTGATTTTCAAATTTGCACATCCCAGTCCAAAACTGGCATCTCCAAGTCATTCAATACGAGGCACTCTGGTCACAGAACCAACATTCCTACATCCAACTTATTAAATACTTGAAAAAAATCTGTATGGTTCAATAAGGATCGTTTTTGTTGTACTGAGTCTGAGCAGGCTAAGGCAACTCATTTCAGCGTTTCTTCCCATTTGATTTCAAATCCGATATGAAATTCTCAACTACTCTGACAGAATTGCTGTCTTTGCTCTTTTGTAATGTCAGGAAGTCAGGTTCAATTTACGCTTTTCATAAGGAACAACAATTTTTTTTTTTCCCCTGACTGGAAATCAATATTAGGAAATAGCAAAGAAAGAGCTGAATTTCAACACTTTTGCACCAAGGAAGACAGATCCAATGCTTGGAACTTTTCTTGGTGACTTTGTTTCTGCCTTTTTTGTTCAGTTGCAAAATGACAGGGTCATTGAGTTTTTCGAAGCATGGCCAGTGGCCCTTCAGCCTATTGTATCAGTTTCAGTCATCAAACTTCTGGCTTGTAAACATAATTTCCAGCACGTGACTCATCGCCTGGTGGTTTCTTACATTTCAAGTCTTCAGATAAATTTAAAAATCAGACAACATCAGGCTATAGTCCAACAGGTTTAATTGGAAGCATATTAGCTTTTGGAGCGACGCTCCTTCATCAGGTGATCGACTATGACCTGATGAAGGAGATTCGCTCCGAAAGCTAGTGTTCTTCTAATTAAACCTGTTGGACTATAAACTGGCGTTGTGTAATTTTTAACTTTGTACACCCCAATTCATCACCGGCATCTCCACTTCAGATAAATTGTTATTCAATTTCTTACGGGCTTAAGTGGAACAAATACACTTTAGTGAATGAACAGTTCTGAAAGACAAACTTTCTCAGATTCGTTTGTCGATTTTCCTCATGATGCTGCGAAAAATGTTTCTGCGCTCACATCTGAATTGGTTTACCATGTTTCTTCTTCAGTTTCCTTCTTCTTTTTCTTAAATGGTTTAGATTCCAATACAGACACAAGGTGCAGGTTGCAGAGTCACGTGTTTGTACTTTCACTGAGACTCCGTCTCGCCACGAGCTGCCGTCCTTCCCCACTCTGATTCAGACAGCACTGTCCTTCCTGTGACATGTCCCATGGAGAATGGAAGGACAGGCATTAAAACCCGCACTTGGGAACGGAGCGACAGTTTTAAAATATTTACACTGTTGCAGCGAAGAATTGAGCTCCTATCTCCCGCATAACATGCAGCGACTCTAACCACTATGCTACCGAGCATAGCCCTGCCACAGACAACTTCATACAACCCTATCACGGTAGACGCTACTCGACGTGTCAGATTGTGGATATAGATACCACAATTACGTGCGGGAGCACCTCCACCTTGTACATGGCAGGTACCCATACGACTCAGTTAACGTTGACTATCTTATACGTTACAGGCAAGGATGTCCGGATGTATGGTACATTGGGGAAACGAGCAAAGGCTACGACAACAGATGAATAGGCACCGCACAACAATCAACAGACAGAAGGGTTCCCACCCAGTTGGGGAACACTTCCGTGGTCCAGAACATTCAGCTTCGGACCTTCGGGAGACCATCCTCCAAGGTAGACTTTGGGACAGGCAGCAGAGAAAAGTGGCCGAGCAGAGGCTGATAGCTAATTTGGTAACCATAGGGAGGGCCTCAAGCGGGACCTTTGGTTCATTTCACGTTACAGGTGATCACCATTTCACTATACACACACTCTCACATACACACAGCCACAGGTCCACACGGATGCGCACACAGACTACCTTATACACACCCTGGTAGACACACACACACTCCCACATTCACACATGCACCCCCTAACAGACTTAAGTCACTCTGCACTCACTACCCACACACACTTCTTCACAGTCACAACCTCCCCCACCCCACCAGACAGACAGATACACACAGACAGACAAAGACGCACATGCACACATGTATTCTGTGGGGTGAATTTGAACTTGCAGGGTTACATTGTAATTTGATCAAAAACTGCATACATTCATGTAGAACTCTGAGCTCAAAAACTGCATGAATTTTATGTAAAACTCTGTTATCCCAGGTTTTAGATTAGAATCAATCTAATTATCAGGTCATAGACAGAGAGCACAGGGGGGCAGCACCTTCAATATATTGTCGAGCTATCACCATTTTAACTGCTAACCCGAGAATGCAACTTTTTAAAAAATGTATTGTGATTTACGCATGAAAGAAGTGAAACTATAACTGTAATCTAACAGATGATAGGCTTAACAGACAATCAGTTTTTCAATGTATACTTTTAGTTACATCACATTGTAAATTTTTGCTATAAAGTCTGTTGCAATCGAGCCCTCCATTATCATCGGATGAAGGAGTGTCGCTCCGAAAACTAGTGTGCTTCCAATTAAACCTGCTGACTATAACCTGGTGTTGTGTGATTTTTAACTTTGTGCACCCCAGTCCAGCACCAGTATCACCAAATCATGACCGAGGGCAACAGTTTCAAACGAGACCCTTCATTTCGTAATGGCTCCTTTTGTCAAAACAAAACTGCTTAACGACCCGAATCGTTTACCTCATAGGTTTATAGTTATTAGCAGGACATATTCACATCTGAATATTTCTTCAGGTTATATGGGTTGCTGCCTCTCTAACCCTCACAGACAGTGTGTTCCAATTCCAACACCAGCCGGCCTATAACGCTTTTCCACATATCTATTTAAACTTTTCTGCCTTTCTCATTAAATTTCTGGCCCCTGGAATCGATCTCTCCATCTGTCTACCTTAGCCATTATTTTGTACATCTGCACTATGCTTTCTCACAAACTCCTCTGTACGGTGACAAACAACTCCAGTCTGTCCTGTCACTTCATGACTGAAACTCTTCAGCCCAGACACAATCCGAATGCATCTCTCCTGCACCTTTCCCACTGCGATCACATCCCTGGACTCATGTGAATTGCAGACAATAATCTGGGTAGAGCCGAACCTTTTCCCATTCGGTAGCAGCATCTGGGGTGGCTCTGCAGTATTTATTGCCTTGCAGTCTGGAGTCACGTGGAGGCCAGACCAGATAAGGACGGCTGTCTCCTTCCCTCAAGAATGTCAGTGAAACGGTGGGTTTTTCAGACAACTCATTTAGCATATTCTTAATTCTCGATATTTGTTGCATTCACATTTTCCCATCGTGGTGGTGTGGTGGGAATCGAATCCGTCTGCCCAGAATGTTACCTGGCCTTTTGTGTTAAAAATGCAGCGATAATAGCAGAGGCTATCGCAGAAAGCCGTCGCAGCTGATCTTTTCCAATGAAGTCTCTTTTCCCCAATTATTCTCTGTGACCTTTTATTGAGCCTCAGGCTCCAATGATCTCTGGTCCATGTCAGTAAAAGCTGCTAAAAGAGAATTGATTTCACAGCCACGACATGCAAATAGATCGAATGATTTGAAGGTTCAAATGAAGAGGTTGGGGCATGGTCGTCCAGCAACACTGAGTGTAATGGCATAGACTGGACGGTATAAACGTGCAAGTGTTTGTTAGGTTGTGCTCAGTCAAATGGAACGAGGGGCGTAAAATAGAGTTAGGTCGAGTGGGACGAAGAGACATATTCGAGAACTTTTGGGTTTAAACCCTGATACATGAAACGCATAAATATCAGTGAACGAAATTCAATGGAAAACAAATTATCATCTCGGAGAGTATCATCATGTAAAAACGATTAATTTCTTACCGTGTTTCACCAAAAGTAAAACTTTGAGAGAACTGACCGCCATGATGTGGATTCTATCCGAATTCGCTTCAATCACAACGCAGAATGCAAACTGGTAAACGGTTGCTGTACTCCACAGATCACGCTTGCAAACTGTAACCAGTAGGGTAGCAGACGAAATGTCACGAAGAATGCACAATTTTAGGACTTAACGACAGACATATGGGAACTCAGAATGGACTGAATCTTCAACTTTAACGTCCTCAGAGTCTCCGGCGATTCCATGAATGAGAGTATTGGCAATGGTATTAATGAAACTCTGCAAACTCACGGGACAGTGCAGGATATTGTTGAAACGTATGCCTCAATAGCATTATAATTTAACATCGGCTACTTCATCACTTTGCCCAGACAAGGCAGTACCAACTGCTGCAGGCAATCACACATAATTCCAGTTCCAGACCCGGAATTTAGGGAAACTGTGTGAAGCAGCCAGGAAGATCCAAATGGAAATTTGGATGGAATGACGGTAGACAGGCGGGTGCATTTCCGAGGTTGGGACTGTTCCGGATCAAAAACGGGGCGGAAGGGAATACTTGTCCCCATTTATAATATTATAGCCATAAGCCGTGCATGGTTGCTGAGACAGCTGATTGGCGCATCGAAAGCTTGTTGAGCCTTTAACTTTGGGGTGGCAAGGTTCGAAATTCCATTTTCCTATTTACATCACTATTTTTGATAGTGGCAGTAGCAGCACAGAATCAGCTTCTTGTTTCCAGTAAATACTGCAACCTGGAGAAGGTGGTGTTTTTGTAATATAATCAACTAGTCATCCTTGGGGACACAGACACGGAACTGGTAATGTTAAAGTTTGACGAATAAAACCTGGAATGAAAGCCTGACCTCAGGACCAGAGAACATGACTGTAATATCCTGCAATCCCATTCATGCATGTCCCTTACGCAGGGGATGCTACCATCTTTACTCAATCCTGCCTACTTGTGATTCTAGATCCAGAACAACATCGCCATCGCTGACCCTTAATCAGAGAATGCCGACAGTATGGGTAGGCAGGCCATTCGGCTCTTACAGTCGACACCATCCCTCCGAAGCACATCCTATCAGATCCACACTCCGTACCTACTCTGTTCCCCTTCACTCCCCATGGCAGATCGCAGTAACCAACACACATTCAGACGGTGTGAGGAAACTCACACAAGCAAAAGGCCGAATTTGCAAACTGCACACAGTCACACGAGACTGGGCTCGAATCCATGTCTCTTGTGCATCGAGGCAGCAGCGAATCAGGATGAACAACAAATGCTGTCCTGAACAGCGGCATCCACACTCTGTGGGTATATCAGGAAGAATAAAAACACATTCACAACATGGACAACGGGACTTGCGTCTGCGTGGACATGATTTGAACCAATCATTCATCCTGGGTAGAGACAAAGACACCGATATCAAAGAGAAACCAGCGCAATGCGGAATTCAAATACCTGCTGAAGTGGAACTCGTTTACTCAGTCAAATTGGGGACAGGCTGTTCAACAGTCCCGTATGTGGGGCGGGCTGAATGAGCAAAAGAACCACCAGAGTAACCAGCAAGATTACATATCCCAGAAGGAGATCATCTAAACTGTTAACGCTGCTGTTGATCCCAACCAGCTGCCGGTTTCATAGCGTAAAAGTCATAGACGTTCGCAGCATGAAAACAGGCCTTTCACTCCGACCAGCTCATACTGCACATAACGCCAAACTAAGCGAGTCGCATCTGAAGGCTCCTGCAATTGCTGAGGGTTAATAATGCCCTTGTGATATTATTACTGCATTGTTAATATGAATGTCCAGATATAATTCTGTGGACACCGGTTCAAATCCTGGTATGGCAGATGCTGGCATTTTACTTCCATAAATACCTCGAATTGAAGAGTCTAATGATGATGTTGCATCAGTTGTTGTAGACCTGATTCACTAATGCCTGACAGGGAAGGAAACTGCCATACTTATCTGGTCTGGCTGGCATATGACTCCAGATCCATAATATCGTGGTTGATTCTGAACTGCCCTCTGGGTAATAAATAATGTACTAGGTATGAATGAATAGCTTTTTTCTAATCCCACTGAAACTTCCCAATTCATTGATCGATCCAAATATCCTGCAAATATTGTAAATGTACTTTAATTCATCACTATCTCAGAAAGTGAATTGCACACATAATCCATCCTCTGTTTAAAAAAAAACTCGCATGTCTGATTTTAAGTCTCTCCCTTTTCACCCAAACCATTCACCTTCTCGTCTTGTAGTCCCCATCGTTGGAGAAAAGACAGTTACAGTTAACTCTATCCGAACTCTCAACAATTTATAAATTTCTATCGGGTCGCCTTTCAGCCTCCAGTGCTCGAGTGAATATATTCTCAGCCTATCCAACCTTTAGTTATAAGTCGAACCTTCCCCACTACCAATATGCTGGTATACCTCTTCTAAACCTACTCCAGCTGAATAATTTCCTTGCTATTACTGGGCGACAAGAACTGGGCGCAGTACTACAGAAGATGCCTCACACAATGTCCTATTCAACATCAACGTAACGTACCAACCCCAAAGCTCAAAGGACTGTGCAACGCAGGCATGATGAGAAATTTTTAAACCATTCTGTCTATATGTGAAGCAAACTAAAATGAAATATTTAACTGCATTCCAGGCCTCCGATTTCCGCAACACTATACAAAGCCCTATCCCTAATTGTGTAAGCCCTACTCTTTTGGATGTAGCAAAATGCAATACCTTTCATTTAACCAGATTGAACTCCATGTGAATTTTTTCAGCCAAAGGCGCATTGGATGAAGATCGTTCTGGAAACTTAGATCACCTTCGTTTCAGTCTCCAATTCTGTTGTCCTCTACAAGCTTATGAACCATGGCGTCTATGAGTTCCATTGTTTTCTCAGAAAGGTCAATGATTTATAATTATTTGTCGTGGCCATCATTTAGCAGTTTGCAAATCAGGTAACAATTAGTCATGTAGTTAACCATGAGGAAGAAAGCCATAGACAGCAGGCAGATTGGAAACACCTGACAAGAAAATGTGCTGAAAGGAATTCAATCCAGTGAAGTGGGTGACAATGAATTTGGGGAGGAACAATGATAAAAGTGTGAATACTGAGTAGTTTAAAGTAATAAAAAAGAAATTGGAGTCGGCAATCACAAACGTTTGAAGGTGATTGGACAAGGTATCACGTGGTCTCGAGGGGTTGGAGATACTTTCTGTTCTTGACCGCAGGTGGGAATATAAGAGCAGGGAAATTATGCTGGAACTTTAGCAACGGCCTATTCAATGGACTATTCAAGATCAATGGACAGGGTCATCAGTTGGACGGAAGTGTGCACTACAGGTGCTGGCAATTAGAATCAAGACTTGAGGGGTGCTGGGAAGCACAGCAGGTCAGGTAGCATCCGAGTTGCAGAAAAAAATAACGTTTCGGGCAAAAGCCCTTCATCAGGAATAAAGCTGGGAGCCTCAATGGTGGAGAGATAAACGAGAGGACTAGGTCTAGGAAGAATTTAGCTGAGAGTGCAAGAGGTGGGTGGAATTGGGGTTAAAGGTGATAGGTCGGACAAGAGGGTGGAGCGGATAGGTGGACAGTAAGATAGACAGATGGAACAGGTCAGTAGGATGGCTCCACGCTAGAAAGTTGGAACTCGGATAAGGTGGGAGTGAGGAGATGTGGAAACTGGTGAAGACCACTTTTATGCCCTGGGGTTGAAAGGTTCCGAGGTGGAAGATGAGGCCTCTGGTGGTGAGGGAATGGCGGTGGATGAGGCCCAGGAACTGCACGTCCTCGGGAGTGTCTGGGGGGTGTGGTTGATGTTTTTGGTCATGGAGCATTGGGGTTGAATGTTGCGGGTGTGCTGTAAATGTACTCTGAAGCGCTTTGCGAGAAGGTGTGTGTTGGCCGCAATGTAGAGGAGACCACATCGGGAGCAACAGATGCTATAAATGACACGTGTGGAAGTGCACATGCACATTTGATGGATGTGGAAGCCTTATTGGAGACTTGGGAGGATGTGAGAAGGAAGAAGTGGTTGCAGGTTTTGCAATTGCTGTGGTGGCAGGGGAAGGTGCCATGAGTGGAGTGTGGGTCATTGGAGGGCGTGGACTTGATTAGGTAATCGTGGAGGAAACGGTCTTTGTGAAAAGTGGATTGGGGTTGGGAGGGAAATATATCCCTCGAGGTCAGTGTTGCTGACACTTTTTACAAACCCACTGATTCCCACAGCTATCAGGAATATACCTCCTCCCACCCCATCTCTTGCACAAATGTTACTCTGTATTCCCAATTCCTCCACCTCAATCGCGTCAGTTCCAAAGGTCCAGTTCCACCACAGAACACACCAGATGGCCTTCTTGTTTAAAGACCAGAACTTCCCCTCCTATGTGGTTGAAGATACACTCCAAAGCATCTCATCCATGTCCCATGCCTCCACCCACGCACCCGACACCTTCAACCACAGCAAGGACGGAACTCCCGGTCCTCATCTTCTATCCCACCAAGCTCGGCATAAATCACATCATCCTCTGACAGTTTTGCCACCTCTAAACGGATACCACCACCAGAGATATGTTACCCTCCCCACCCCTATCCACAATCCGCCAACACCATTCACTCTGTGACTACCTCGTCCATTCCACGTCCTCCAATGCACACCCTTCCCTCCTGGTACCTTCCCCTGTCACTGCAGGAATTGCAAAACCTGCAGTCACATCTACCTCTTCATGTGTGTCCAAAGGTCTAATGGAGGCTTCCACATCCATCAAAGTTTCTCCTGCACTTCCACACATGTCAATTCTTGTCTATGTTCCTAACGATGAGTTCTCCTCTAAATTGGAGAGAGGAGATGTGTTCTCATAGAGCACTTCAGAGAATATCTCCAGGATATGCGCAAGAATCAACCCCAGTGCCCCCTGGCCAAACATTTGAACTCCCCCTCCCACTTTCCCCAGGACATGCAGGTCCTAGGGCTCCTGTATCGCCACTGCCTCACGACCGGATGCCTGGACGAAGAAAGCCTCATCATCCGCCTCGGGAGACTTCAACCCCATGGTATCAATTTGGACTTCACCCGTTTCTTCATTCCCCTCTCCGGACCTTACCCCAGTTCCCACCTTCCAGCTCAACACCGTCTGCCTGACCTGTTCCACCTGTGCTTCTTCATTCCCAACTATCCACTTCACCGTCTCCTCTGACATGTCATGTTCACCCCCCCCCCCCACCTGCATCCACTTATGGCACTCTCCGCTACCTTCTCCCCAGCCCCACACCTTTCCCATTTATCTCTCCATCCCATATGCTCCCAGTCTCATTCCTGATGAAGGGCTTTTGCCTGAAACGTTCATTGTTCCTGCTCCTCAGATGCTGCCTTACCTGCTGTGCATCTCCAACACCACTCTAATCTTGAGGGGAAATATTTGATTGAGAGCGTTTTCGGATATTTTCTATTGTTGATCACAGGCCGTGGATGATAGCAGAACTTCAGCAACCACCAGGTTAGGGAACAGCTAAAGGACTGAGCACAAGTCTGGTCACCGCATAAGTCAACTTTCTTTTTTAAATTGTAAGATAAAAGATGGAAGGCTGAAGTATGCAACTTTGCCCATCAAGACCGTTTCAACAATGAGTTCATAACTGATTCCTTTCCAAGTCAAGGTGCTATGGGCCTTGGAGGGTAATTTCAAAGTGGTGGCATTTCATTGCATCTTGCAGTCTTGTCCTTATAGTCATCACATATGTTGAGCTTTGAAGATTCTGTCAAAAATGCACGGATGACTTATTCCAGTGCATGTTGTAGTTAGTGAACTCTCCTACAATTGTTCCCTAGCGGTGAAGGGAATGAATATTGCAGGTATTGAAGAGGGTACACTCAAGTGACTACATTGTCGTGGACGGTGTCCAGTTCTTTAAGTGTTATTGAAGTTACACCCATCCAGGCAAATGGAGAGAGTTCTATTCCACGTCTCTTTTTGGCCTTGCGAACGATATAGGATTCACGGAGCAATGAGTTTAGTTTATAATCAAAGAATGTCTCAAGAACATGTTGTTGTTGTCAAAGTGTTTATGTAGCCTGTTTCTGTCCGATTTCTCTCGAAATAATAGCTCTGTGGAAGATTACACAGGGTAATTTATTTACAGTAAAGCCATTGAATGTCGGTGGGATTTGATTAGAATCTCGTTTGTCAGAGTTATCATTAGTGTATTTCGGCCTGGTGTGGACCAATATGATTTCAGTCGCTGTCTGATATCAAGTTCCATTTCCCGTCTGTGCTTGAAATTTCAACCGTTTCTTCGCATAAATGTCTACACTTGCCTTAATAATATGTAAGGACGCAGCAGGGGATAGCAGAGATTTACAGGCATGAACTCAGAATTAGATATTGCCTGTTTAATTCAGAAATAAGGAGTCGTTTCTTTGCTCCGGGGCCAAGGAAATGGTGGAACTCCTTACCAAAACTGTTGTTGAGGCTGAGTTGTTGTGTATTTTCAAACTGTGCCAGACAGATATTTAACCAGAAAGACGATGAAGCTTTTCGAGGTAAGGAAGGGGAATCGAGCTGAGAATTGTCAGATCAGCCATGTGTTCGTTGAATGATGGCGCAGACTCGATAGGCTGAATGGCCGACTTCCAGTCTTACATCACTTGGTCTAACGCCTTATTTTATTGATACTTTTAAAATTCTGCGGCGATGGGATGAAGTGTTTGACAAGGTTTCTCAAACTGATCAGACAGATCAGGAACTAGGATAATAAGCTCATGAACATGAAATGTGCCGTGGCCTGGAGACAACAAATGGCAGTGAAGATCGGAATGGGAATGTGCTCGCACAGATAATCGAGGACTCCAGTGACACAACTGGTGAATGCACAGTATTTCTATGACGGTTTGGAGACGCACGCAATTCCGAGATTAGGAGTGTTTTTGGTCAAAGGTGGGGCAGTAGGGAAAACTTGTTCCCGTTTATAATGACATAGCAAACAACAGCGCATCTTGATGAGACAGCTGAGTGCCACAACTGGAGGGTGTGCGGCTGATTTGAAGTTTGAACTTGCTTCATTATCACCAACTTGCCTGGAATGAATTGCTTTCACTATTTTCATTTCCAATTGTTTAATATCTCCCTGCAGTCTGCGGCTTTCTTCCTCATGGTTAATTGCATGACTAGCTGTTGAATGATCTGCACACTGCTAAATCATGGCCACTACAAGTAAATATGAATCATTGATCTGTATGAGAAAACGGTGGAACTCACAGGCATACTTCGTAGGTTTGCAGGCGACAGTCGAATTGTAGACAGTGAGGATGATGACCTCAGTTTCAAAAGGATCTTCATCCAATGAGTCGTTGGACTGAAAAATGTAACATGGAGTTCAACCTGGATAAATGGAAGGTGTTGTATTTTGGTGCAACAACAAGAGTTCGGCTTTGCGTACTGTTGGAGAACACGGACGCTACGGCTGCAGGTGCATAATTCCTTGTAGTTTGCGTCACCTACAGACAAGATGGTTCAAAGGCATTTGACATACTTCCCTTCATTGTTCAGCCCTTTGTGTAAAGTAGTTGGGACATTATATTGAAGCTTTGCATTACATTGATGAGACCTCTTCTGGAATATTATGTCCAGTTCTGGTCGCCCAGTTGTAGGAATGATATTATTCAGCTGGAGCAGGTTCAGAAAAGGTTGCACGCATGTTGCCGTGTGCGGAAGGTTTGAGTTATAATGAAAGGCTGGATAGGCTGAGACTATTGTCAGATTCGATATCGGAGTTCCTTTAAAACCACAAGGTAAGGCAGCATCCGAGGAGCAGTGTCATTCATCAGGCTCTTCCCCGAAACGTCGATTCATCTGCTCCTCAGAGGCTGTCTGACCTGCTGTGCTTTCCCAGCACAACACTCTCGACTCTGATCTCTCATCTGCAGTTCTCACTTTCTCCTGGTTGAGACTGTTTTCACTCGAGGTTAGGGGTTTGAACGGCGACCTGACAGAAGGTTGTGAATTACTCAGAGGCAAGGTAGAGTTCACAATAGCTGCCTTTTCCCAGGATGTGGATTCCAAGGCGAGAGGGCATATGTTTAACATGAAAAGAGAGAGATTTTAAAAAAAAATCATGTGAGGCATTGTTTTAGGGAAGGTGTTTTACGTATGCTATTAACTTGCTGAGGAAGTGATGGATGAGGGTACATTTGCAACATTTAGTGCACAAATGGATCCATACATGAATGGCAAAGTGAGATTTTTAAAATAAATTTATTCATGGCTACTACATCAGTTATTTCCCAGAGGACATTTCAGAGTCAACCATGGTATTATCCATCTGGAGTCTCATGCGGGGCAGAGCAGATGAATATGACTGTTTGCTTCCCGAAGTGGCATGCGTGAATCAGATGGGATTTTCCACACAACTGATTCAGGTCATCACGAGACTCTTCAATTCCAGGTGCTTATTGAATTCAAACTCCACTAACTGTCCTGCCAGGACCTGAACCCTTTGTCCAGAAAATATTACCTGGGTTTTTGGATTATTCAGCTTATCGGTGTTTCTACCGCTCTGAAAAATGCAGACAGTGTATTCAGAATTCCAACCACCCACTGGCTGATAAAGCTTTTTCGCACACCTTCTCAAACCTTTCTGTCTTTCTCCTTAAGTCTCTCGCCCTTGCTGATCGATCCCTCCATCAATGGGAAACTCGTTCAGTCAACCTTGTCCATTCCCTAACTCAATCATGTCTTGTCTACATTTCCTTTGCACTGCGACAAACACCCCACTCTGTCCTGAATTTCTTCACAATTGAACTCTTCAGCCCAAACAGTATCCTGGTAAATATCTCCTGCAACTTTCTTGCAAAACTGCACACAACACTCTTGCTTGAGCCTAATGAGCATTTGTTTTAAAATTTCTGGATTAGTATGAGGGCGATTCTGGCTAAGCAGAATTTATTACCAATTCCGAATTGCCCAGAGGGCAGTTGAGACTCAACCATATTTTTATGAGTCTGAAGTCCAGACCAAGTATGGACAGTAAATGACATCAGTGAAACATTTTCTTTCAACAATTGTCAATGGATCTATAGTAGTCATGAGATTCTCCCTTGCATATATTTTTTGAATCCAAATTTGACAATCATGGCATGGTGGGATTTAAGCCCGAGGACCCAGACTATTACCACGATCTCTGGATTATCAGTCCTATGAAATTACCACAAGACCAACACAGAAAGCCATAAAAGCTGATCTTGTCCAATAAAATGTCTTTTCACCAAAACTGCTCTGGGGCTTTTCCATGAGCCTGACGCTCCAATTGTCTCTGGCCTATGTCAGTAAAAACTGCTACATGTGGATTGATTTCACAAATGCGATATTCAAATGGATCGATTTGTTTGGAGGTCCTGATGTTGGTATTGGGGCACATTCACCCAACAACAATGACCGCAGCACAGACAGAACAGCATCAATGTGAAAGAGATTGATAGGTTGTGCATTGCCACAGAGAAATTGGGGGAGGGACGGAAAGAAGGTTTAATGATAATGGGAAGGAGAGCTATCTCCCACAAGGGGTGTGTTTGAATCCTGATATATGAAACGCAGAGATGCGAGAGAGCGGAATTTGAAGCTAAAACAAATAATTTATGAGCATGTGTCACAAAATGGACAACGGAGAGAACAATTAGTGCCGTGATTTGTTTTGAAATCGAGGTTGCTGAGGTCACAATGCAAAACACCGACAACCACGATCACAGTAACCACAGAACAGGATGCCTGAAAGCAGCAATAAGTATTCTAGCAGAGGAAATGTTCGGAAGAACACCAACTGTACAATATCAGTACTTAGCGGACAGTGACACACATGTGGGAACTGAGAATGAGCTGTATCTTTCAGTTCGATGTCCTCAGAGGCTGTGGAGATCCCTTGAATGAGAATGTTGAAAAATGCGATTGATCAATTTCGACAAGACATCAAAGACTCGGGGGATAGTGCAGGATATTGTTGAAATGAATGCTTCAATAGCATTTTAGCTTAACATCAGCACAGTCACACAGATCCAACTGGAAATGGGGAAGGGAATGAGGCGTCGAATTACTCTCTGGCTCCAATGATGTAACAGGTGAGCGTGCTGTCCTTCTATGATGGCATAGAGGTGCAAGAAATTCCTCGGTTGAGTGTGCTCCTGCTCAAGGGGATGTTTGTCCCCATTTATACTACCATAGCAATTTCGGGTGCATCTTTCTAAGAGAGCTGAGTGGCACAAGTGGAGCGTGTTGAGCCCTTAACTTTGCAGTGATGGTTTAAAAGATGGTTTTGCTATTTGGATCAGTGTTTCCGACACTGGCGGTGGCAGTTACATTTGCTTGCATCAGCTCAGTATCAATTTCTTCAACCCAGTCAAGACTTCATCCTGGAGAAGGTGATGTTGAGGTAATATTTTCAACTAGTCATCCTTGGCTACTGGAAAACGGAAAGAGTGATGTTTACGTTCGACGAATAAAACCTGAATGCAAGCCTGATCTTAGGATCAGAGATCATGACTTTAATTTTCTGCAATCCCATTCATTCATGTCCCTTATGCAGGGGATTCTACCATATTCACTCAGTACGGCCTACGAGAAACTCCAGGACCAGAAAAATTCATGAGCTGACTTTTAATTCAGGAATCGCCACCATGTGGGGAAACAGTCTAGTCGTGTGGGGAAGCAGATGTGAACTTTTGATGCCAAGACATATAAGGCAGTGGGGTAAGCGTTCTGAAATGGGATTCAGTTCATTAGGCTTTTGTTTTTGAGAAGGGTGGCCACATTTGGCTGAATGGCCTCCTTTGACACTCTTGTCCTGGTTGGTGCCCCCGCCTGTCACAGTGCTCAAGTTTCCACTGGGGACAGTGCAAACGTTTTAAAGCTGTCGCTCCATTCCCAATTGCGGGTATTGATACCTGCCCTTCCTTTCTCGATGGTGCATATCACACAATCGACAGTGCTGCCTGAATAAAAGTGGGGAGGACTGCAGCTCTCAGGGAGGCAGAGTGTCAGTGAACGGCCAAACACGTGACTGCTGCAAACTTCACCTTGTGACTGTGTTGGAATGAAAACCATTTGAAAGACTTGTTGCAGATTGAAGTATTTGCTAGAAGCAGGAAGCTGAGGAAGAAGTAACGTAAACGCAGTTAAATATGAGTGCAGAAGCATATCCCGCAGCACGAATAAAATTGTAAAGGACAGAGTAGCGTTTCGATTCATTGAATTCGGGTTCATTTGTTTTGATGAGGCTGTTACCAGGGTATAAAACCATTGAAAAATTATGCAGCATTTGCTCAGTATGATGGAACACTGCCTCAGTAATTCGCACTTCTGTTCAGAGGGACGGTTAGGTTGATTGACAAAGTTAAATTGCCGTCTCGTGTCCAGGGAGTGAATTAAGTAAGTTAGGTGAATTAAGTCATGGGTAACGCGGGGATAAGGTCAGAAGTCATAGGACGTCAGGTTATACTCCAACAGGTTTATTTGAAATCATAAGGGGGAGGTATTATACTTTTTTAGGTGAAATATAAGGAAATAGGGAGGGGAGCTAGGTCTGGGTGAGATGTTCTTCAGGGAGTCGATACCGGCTCGATTGACTGAAATGCTCTACACTGTAGTATTCTGTGATTCTGTGAATTGATAATGACGGTGTTGACTGGGGTGTAAAGCCATTAGAGAAGATGCTGATTGGGGTGCACTGAGGATGAGATTTTGTTCACTTGTCTTCTTGAAAAACTGAGAAAAGTTATCCCTGAACCATGGAAGACTTAATGGGATTTGTTCAGGGTATGAAATGTTTGGACAGAGTAAATAGGTGGAAAATTCCCTCTTTCAAGTATGTAAACATCGAGATGTCAGGCATTCAATACGTTTGATAAAACCTTTCAAGGACAAAGAAATAATGTGAACAGAATCGCTGTCACTCCGATAATCTGTTTTTCAAAATATTTGGAAAGGCACATTTGGGGACATACAAAGAATAAATTTCACAAGGAGAGAGACAGCGTCTGGCGAGGTAAAGGTGGACAGGTCATAGTCGGTCGGAAGTTGCGGGGAAACAATGTCTAATTTGGTTTACTTTAAATGTAAAGAAATTTCTTCAATGTGTGCAGCTGAATAAGATTCGGTTCTAAAACTCTGCATTTTAAAAAAAATTGGCATAATATTCCAGCTAAAGCATTGTAAATGGAACGGAGTGGAGTTTTATTTATTGTGAAGGGAAGATATTACATAATGAATAGGAAGTGACCAGTTGCTTGGAGATCGACTTCCTGCTTTAATTTCATGCGTTAAGGATGTGAGAACAAGCACCATGATGATTGGACCATTTAGTACTCAGTGAAATCTGCCAAAACAACGAGCAACAAAACTGGTGGATTTTCTTTTGTACATTCAATCTTTGTTTTTCTAAGCAGTATTTTCCTTAAGCTGAAATAAAGCTGGAGCAAATTTGAATACAACATTAATCGTTCCAATGAGATAAATCTAATTAACTTCTGAATATTACAAAGAACATTGTGAGGTTGCAGCAAAATTACAATGAATCGAACAAACCACCCTTTATTGTGATTTTATCCAATTCAGGTTCAGCCAAATGAGAAAGGCCATTGAGCCACAACATCGCTTTTATTTCACTCACCATGGCTGCTTCTTCAAGAGAGGGAGAAAATGACTGAATAAAATTATGAGTCAAATGTAGGTGTAAATATGACTGAAAATTCTTGTCCTGTTTCATTCTGACTCAGTTCTGACTCAGGATATATCAATCACAGTTATTCATTCTGATCAGCATGGCTATTTATTGGAATTTGCTGTTATTATAATTCTAGTGAAAGCAGAAACACAATGGTGTGGATTCGATTCCGCTCTGGAACTTTCTCATCCATGACGTTCACCGGATGTAATCTGATGAGGTCCCATGTCACCCATCTGCAAAATTTGCAGAGGAGAACGAGGGATTATGGTATTGGATTGTTATACCACTGTGCTCCACATTCACAAGTTCGAGTCACACTCTGGTTGCTAACTTCACAAACCGCTCCAGTAGTTTTTCTTTGCACGTCTCACCTCTGGTATACACTGGATCGAGAATCTTATTCTTGCCCTCCACTGCATGGGAGAATCACGAATAATCGACCTACATTAAAGTCGAAATGAAGAGTGAGAGCAGGTATTCTAGTCAGTTGTAGCTTAAATTCGTGTAATGATAAGGAATGCATTTTTCATCTGCGCCAACGCCTGCACATTCCGCTTTGTCTTTCTATGAATTTACATTAAACGGAAGAGAAACACATAATAAGAGATACGGAGCACAAGTTTATCCAGTGGGGTGGTACATGAGTATTTTAAACTAACACTTCACACAATGATCTGATCAGTATTTCAATCAGTCACTCGAAATTGGAAGCGCAGAAAACTTCTCCAATGAACGAACCTTTCATTCTTTCACAAATGTCTGCTGTGTGTTAATCATACAACGATCCAATATCCAGCGTGATCACTGACTTGCCAACTGCATAAGGTCGACCAACTTTCTTCAGCAATCACAGCCTCTGTACACAGCCACATGCGCTATGCCCAATATCATTTGTTGCCCCCAGGTCTTAGCACATTTCTTCTTCCTGAGCTTATGAGCCTTGTTCCTGATCTGTTTGATCTTTTTACTAAAACGTTTTCTATCACTTCATCCCATCCCTTCACAATGCTGAATTTATGAATAAAATAAGGTGTGAGAACAAATGTTAAACAAAGTAGACGTATGCCATTCAGCCCATGGAGTCTGCCCCACCATTCAACGAACTCACGGTTGATCTGGTCATCTTCAACTCCATTCTGCTCACTTACCTCAACAAAGTTTCATCATCTTTCTGATTAACTATCTGCCACAGTTTGAAAATTCCCAACAACACAACCTCAACAGTGGTTGCTGAAATATGCCACAGATAATTTGGCCCCTGAGCCAAAATTACCCCTCATTTCTGAATTAAATGGGGAATATCTAATTCTGAGTTCATGTCGTCTCGTGCTCTCCTCAGAGCATCGGGAACCCACCTGCCGGTATCTACCCTGTCAAGAACCCAACAATATTGAACGTTTATAATTGTTACTTTGTGACTATATCTCCTCACCACCTCCTTTGTTTCAATCCAAGCCTAAATAATCATTCCATGAAGCTCCACTTTATACAGTTAGCAACACGTTTGTAAATCTCTGCTGTCTTTTTCAGCGTCCTTACATATTATTAAGACTGGTAGAGAAATTTCAGCGACGAAACGGGTTGACATTTCAGGCACAGACGTGAATTAGAACTTGAAATCAGAAAGCGTTTGGGATCGGATTAATCCACAGAAGGACCAAATACAGTTATGATAACTCTGACAAATGAGAATTTTATCATATTCGATTGACATTCAATGGCTTCATTGGAACTAAATTCCTCCGTGTAATCGTCCTGGCAGCTAGTATTTAGGAGAAATGAAACCTGAACCGCCCATATAAAGAAGTTAACTACAAAATCATGTCTGTCCGTCGACTTTGAATATTAACTCAACTCTTTTCTCCGTGAAGCCTACATCGTCCGCAATGCACAAATTAGATGTTTAACAGAACTCTCTCCATTTGCCTCGGTGGGTGCAATACCATTGAAGGAACTGGGCACCCTCCACGACAGTGCAGTCACTTAACTGTACATTGTTCAACACCTGAATATTTATTCCCTTAACTGCGAAGGCACAATTGCAGCAGCGTGGACCACATAGAAGATTCACTGGAGTAAATCATCCACGCTTTGTTGACAGAACCCTCAAAGCTCAAAAACTGTACTGACGACAAGGACAAGTTTGAAGATGCACTGAAACTTCACCATTTGCAAATTATCCTCCAAGGCACATACCAGCATGACTTGTAGAGGAGGTGAAAATATGTTGCTGGAAAAGCGCATCACGTCAGGCAGCATCCAAGCAGCAGGAGAGTCGACGTTTCAGGCAAGTGCCCTTCTTCAGGAACGGAGAAGAATCAGTGGTAAATTCATTGAGTGCTGAAGCGGTCTTGATGGGCTAAGATTTATACTTCAGCCCTCCCTCTTCCGTATTACAATTTTTAAAAATGTTGATTATTGCATTGACCAAACTTGTGGCTCATTCCTTTAGTTGTTTCCTAAACTGGTGGCTTCTAAAGATCGAATTTCATCTCCAGTATGTAGCAATAACAGAAAATGTCCAAAGACCTTCTCGAACAACTGATCTCCCTGTTCAACAATCTTCAGAGATTTGTGAATGCCCACTCCAAGATCTCTTTGCTCCCGTGCACCAATCAGAATCTTCACTGTTATTGTTACTACTCCCCAAATTCATTACCATTCGGTCGTCTGGATTAAATTTCATTCACCATTTTTCCTTTCCATCTGATTCATACATCCCTGCGGTCCCTGACATTATTCATCATAGGTAACTACACGACCAATTGTTGTATCATCCGTAAACTTCTAAATCATTAATTCTTTCAACGAAGTTTGAATTATTGGTCTACATCAGGAAACAGTGGTACTTCACTGGAAACAGGCATCCACACATAGTTCATGGAATGAACACCTGCCATGTTCCAGTCTCCAAGAGTTGCTAGCCCAAATATCCTCATTACATTTGCAGATAATACGAAGATTGGTGGAGTAGCCAGAAAGCATAGGGGACTGTCAAAGATTGAAGGGGAATATAGAAAGACAGAAGAGTTGAGCGGATAAGTGGCAGATGGATATCAATCCAAGCAAATGTGAGGTGATGCATTTTGGAAGTCTAATTCTAGAGCCAAATATACTGTAAACGGAAGAGCTATGGGTAAAGTTGATGAGCAGAGAGATCTGGGAGCTCAGGTCCTTTGTACCCTGAAGGTGGCCGCACAGGTGGATCTTGTGGTCAAGTAGCCATTTGGCATGCTTGCCTTCACCGTACGGGGCATTGAGTATAAGAGCTAGCAGCTATGTTAAAATTGCACAAGATTTTGGTTTGGCCGCGTTTAGAAAATTCTGTACGTTCTGGTCACCACATTACCAAAACAATGCGGACGTTGAGGAGAGAATGCAGAAAAAGTTTACGAGGATGTTGCCTGATAAGGAAGATTCTAGCTCTGAAGAGAGGTTTAGTAGGTTACTATTGTTTTCATTACAAAAACGAGATTGAGAGGTCTACGAAATATGAAGGTACAGACAGGATGGATTGAGATAAGCTTTTTCCCAAGGCGAGGGATTCACTAATGAGAGTTCACGCATTCAAGGAGAGTGGTGAAAAGTTTAGGGAAGATATACACGGCAAGTATTTCACACAGAGGGTGGTAGGTGCTGGAATGCGTTGCCAGCAGAGGTAGTCGGGGCAGCTGTGCTAGATTCATTTCAAGTGAGCCTGGACAGGTGTATGAGTAAGTGAGTAGCAGAGTGATACGGATGCTTAGAAATTGGGCGACAGGTTTCGACAGTTGCTTTGGATCGGCTCAGGCTTGGAGGTTCAAAGGGCCAATTCCTGGGCTGCCAATTGTCTGTGTTGTTTGTTCTTCTTTGTTCATTACATTACCAACTCCATGCTACATTGCTCCATTTCAGAGAATGACATTGTCAATTCCGATTATCACAGAGGGAATGAGAATATGACATGTGGCTGTGACGGAATGAAAGTGATGTACGCTGGATTGGAGTGTTTACTGTGAGCAAGAGGTCGATGTGGAGACGATGTGATCAAAACAGCTCTTTGTGTAAAAGGAACAAAACCACGCATTGTTAAGGAAAAATTCAGAGAATGCTTCCAATTCATCGACCTCTCGTGACCTCCAGCATGCTTCCACTGAGTCAATCTGTTGTATGGGTTAATGCTGCTGGTGTTTCTTAATAAACTAATAAATGAAGACAAATACGTCCTTCCTCCCGCGTTTGACCAGGATCACTCACAGCATTGGCATTTCATGTGCCTCTGTGCCGTCACAGAAGAACAACGTGCTCACCTTCAAACCAGTAAATCCATTTCAATAATACGGTGTGAGATCAATACTCATGTCGCAACTTTTATTGATATGGACCTGAGATAATTGGAAAATCCGGCTCAGGAAAAGGAAACAGGGAAGCACTGAGGAAAAGAAACTTTATTCTAAAAGACATAATTCTGTGGAGGTCTACATCATTTATTTCACTTGCTCATTCGGCTCTATCTAAACTATTGTGTGCAGTTCTGCAATTCACATTGAAGCAGGGATGTGGTATCACTGGAAATGATGTTGGAGAGATTTCCCAGGATATTGTCTGGGAAGAAGTGTTTCAGTTATGAAGAGAGATTGGATAGATTGGAGTTGTTTATCTGAGGGCAGAAGAGATTGAGAGGAGACATGGTTGAGATGTGCACAATAATCAGGGATATGGATGGCGTAAACTGAAATAAACGTTTGTCTTTGATGGTGAAGTCAATCACGGGGTTGAGGGGTGGGTGTGGGGGGTGCGGGGGAGTGTGACATAGATTTATGGACATAGGATAAAAGATTAGAGTGAATGCACAGACAAATGTTTTGAAACAGTGGGTAGTTGAATTCTGGAACACAGTGCAAGGAAAGGTTTTACAGGCAGAAATCCTCATAAGTTTCAGAAGTATTCAGATGTGAATTTGTGATGCCAAGGCATACAAAGCGATAGACCAATTCAGGTAGATGGCAAACAGATAGCACTTACATAGCATTCTGTAAGTGCTATGAATAAAAGATAAGATAAGGAATTGGAACCCGGGGAAAACAGAATGACCACTTCGGTTCAACAGACACTTCCTCGGAACAGTTTTTGCGCCGAAGGGCATGTTTCCACATGGTAAGAAATCTAATCAACAGAGCTAAAATGAAGCAGTTGAGTTAAAGTTCCCAATGTAGGTGTAGGCCGTGTGACAGCTTTGCTGTCTGTGTCTCCAGGAGCGCAATTTGTCAGTGCGTGCTACTTAAAGGTGCGTAAACTGCCAAGGTACTATGTTTAATGCTTATCTGAAGATACTGTTACTGCCATTGACCAGGAAATATTGGAGCATCAGACTGAAACGCAGTTGAAAACAATGTTGAATGTTCTGTATTTTGGAAACGGGTAATTATTAACTGAAAAACTACAAATATTCCCCAGGTGAATATCCGTCTGTGGATAGAGAAACAGAGGTGAAGTTTAAGCTTGATGACCTTTCTAAAATCGCTGACCCTGCACTGGATTACATTCTGGGAAAGTTTGTTTATCTCGTTTCATATAATTCCATTTCGTGCAAACTCGCACAGCTCATTAAACCAATCGAAAATATTGGGTCTATCTATCTATCACTCGCAAACAATACTAACAAACTTAAAAGACCCAGTACAACCCATGGACAAAACGTCGTCTACAAAATTCCATGCAAGGACTGCCACAAACACTACGTAGGATAAACAGGAAAAAAGTTAGCCACCAGGATACACGAACACCAGCTAGCCACAAAAAGATACGACCCTCTCTCCCTGTTAGCCCTACACCCGGATGAAAAAGAAACACCGTTTCGACTGGGGCAACACATCTATCCTGGGATAGGCTAAGCAAAGGCATGCCAGATAATTCCTCGAGGCCTGGCACTACAACCACAACGCCATAAACAAACACATCGATCTAGATGCCATCTATCAAATCCTAAGAAAACGAACAGGAAATGGCATCACCACAAATCCCAGGAACCCCATCCAGGAGAAAGACATAAATAGAAAGCAGGAGACAACAGCTTCGCTTCACTTGGAGGTCGCCACTGATGATGTTAACTAGCCAGCTAATGAAACGTTTGGATATCAAACCTACAGCTCAGCGAGCAAACATACACTCTAAATTATATTTATTTCTTCTCTATGTTTGGTGAAGTAACACAATGAGGGATCAATTACTGTTGTCAGTCATATATCCATGTGCTATGAAATGCTGAAGTTGTGAGATCAGAGCAGGTTGTATTAACATAGAACATGCACTGTTCGAATCTCAGACTCAGGAATTTGACAGATAGCGCTTTTGAGCGAAATTTGAGCGGAGGGGGGTGTTGTTTACCCTACTATGTAACACCAGTTTCTGTGATTGCTTTGTTATCTACCTCATTTGTGCGTTTTACCTCATTGAGTATTTTGAAATTCTCCCCTCTATATATAAAGTCCGAGCTTTTGCAACATTGTACAATAGATGCAGTGCAATAGCACCCAACGCTGATAAAGTCTACTGATTCAGGTATTAATCCTTGGAAACAGCAATGTGTACTCTCCCCGCATCAGGAAAACAGTTTGCTCACAGATGATGTTACATTCCCACTCCCATGCCTTTTTTCATTCAATCGGCTTCTGTTCTTCACTGAATCCAATTCAGCAGATCTTGCCACTAAGTAATTTCTTTGTATGTGTTCAGATCATATGAGCAGAATATCTCAGTGCGAGTGCCCTGGATCCATCATCCAGAAGTCAAACCATATTCAGGGAACCGTACTCTGCTCTTCATCTTTTCATGAACACCAGGGAGATATATGTATGCTCTTCAAAATTTACTCACCTGTTTTAAGAAGCAAGATAAAAAGTTCCTGGTTCCTTTTTTTTGTCACACGGGCCACGATTGTAAATGGTGGAACCAGTTGAGATTGTCCGTTCTCCCACATCCATTTTCTCTCCAGGTGGTGTTAAGATGACGGTCTGAATCGCTTCCTTCTGTTCCCTGTCAATCTGGGATGGTGTGAGCTGTGAAATCTAATCTGTGAACTGGATGCAACGTGGTAAAATGCATACATATCAAGTGGACTGTGTGTGAGTGACAGGACTTGCTGCAGTAACATCATATGCTTATTCAGACAGCAGAGGCCTCTCATGACTTCGAGAAGGACACAGACACTCTTCTCGATGACTGGGAGAGATTCTCTTTTTACCAGAAGTTCTGCACATTTCTATCTGTCTCAGATGGCGTTATTTGCACAGGAATCCTAAAGAAGATGTGTTCCTGTGCATGCGCGATCTCCCTTTTCTACACATTTCCAGAATTTCCATACCTCCCACTCCCACCAGGCTCCTCCCCCGCTCCACAACCCCATGTTTAATAGGCAGCCGAAGAGCGCATTCATGCTGCTCTCCACCAGCACTGCCTGCCAATGGAAGATGAGTTTGTCCAGTCGTCAACGGAGAGTGCCCAGTTACAGGGGAAGCAGCGAGCACAGCCTCCTGAGAGAAGCAATCAGAATGGAAAGGAGCTGTTATTAAAAATCTGTCCTGCTTTCACTCCGAAACAGCAGAAATAACCTTAGTTTACAAGAAAAATCACCAGATATATGGGAACTGCATCTGGCGCCGTTCTGGCTCATTTGTCTCGGGTGTGTTCTCGCATCAGACGGGTGACTTACATGCGAGAGGGCTCGGGTTCACATCCCGGATGAGCACTGGGATTTTGCTCACTCCCTCATTTTTGACTGAAAAGGTATGATTTTGATGAGTTCAAGGTCAGTTCAAGATTCCAAAGTTTGAAAACACGCACCAGCAAGTTCAACAGCAGCTTCTTCTAGGCCGTTACTGCTCTGTGAAATGCATTGTCTTCCTGGGAATGATGCTGATCCTGCAAATGCGGATCTTGCTTAACGCACATCCTGTACGGAGTAGCCTGAACTCCTAAGTCTCTCCAACTTTTGTTTTTCTCACCCTGAGATCTGCATGTCCTTAATTGCTATAATCTGCCTTTACCAATCACAAACAAAACTTTCCACTGTACTTATATCCATGTGACAATCACTCAATCAAAACAAGGTCATTTCTTCATTGTGTGGAGCCAGCACAGGGAAGGAGGGCTGCATGGACTTAATGTGCAGTGTGACACATTTTGTCACTCTGAGTGACACAAAAAAGCCTTTCTGCAGGATTGCTGTGTGAAGATGGATTCTGAACACAAAACAGGCTGCATAAAATTTCACTTATTTGAATTTTACAGAGGGAAGACAGTTCGCAGCCCATTTCTCCCTTTTACACCAGCTCAGCATCTTTCTCTCTGTCTCAAATAAATTATATTTGGGGGTAGTTCGCAATCAAAGTTGTTAAGTTCCAGCGGCTGATGCACTTGGCTGTGCCAGTGAGAGGAAGCTTCAGAGTCCATCCGTGCTTCCATTCACTGACACTGTCTAAAAGTGGAGGGATATGTCTGAGTACTCTGCCAATGGAGGCAGCTCAGTCCGCGGGGGTGGGATAAACAACACTGTTCCATGCGGGGAAATTCTGCAGTGTATTCTGTGGATCAGACACAGTGCACTTTATCATTCAGATCATACCAGAGTGAGAGTGCTTGAGAAGGCCAATTGGTCACTCGTAACTGTGTCAGCTCAGGAGTTCCAAAAGACGGTTGAAAGTGTTAACGGTTGTAGCTTTGTTCAGGCTTCAAGTGTTTACAAGAAGCAGGAAGCAGAAGAAGATGCACTGTGAAGCGATTGAGATCTGAATAAAGAAGCAGCAAATAAATTGTACAGCGCAAAGGACAGCTTTGAAGTATTGAATTCTGATTGATGGGCCAATCATGATTTCACTAGGTAACGATGCTACAGAAGAAACTATTTTAGTGTCTCTCGGAATTGTGATGTCGCAGGCAAATAGCGCCGTTACACTGCAGGAAATTCCTTTTTCCAATGTGAGTGCAGTCTGTATGTAAAATAGCTTATATATCGAACACTTTCCTTAAATAATTCCAATCCATCTCAGTGTGTTGTGTTGTCTCCTTTCCACTTTATCTGTCATTGTGCCTGCACTGAAGGTGCTTTGCTCTTTCTGCGTGTCTTTTACAATCTGGGTGATCTGAGGCAGTTTAACTGACCCACCTTCTGACAGAATTGTCCACTTCACTTCAGCCCGCCCGAACTTCGCTATTTGATACCATTCCCGTTGTTAAGATGTTAAGCGCTCGTCTCAAATCCAGCCTGCCCTCACCCAAAATAAATGCAAATCTTAGTCACACTGATCCCTGCAATCCAAGGGCATCTTCACTCTGGGGTCATTGATTATTCCTCGGAGAAAGTTAGGACTGCAGATGCTGGGTAACAGAGTCGGAAATGTGGTGTTGAAACAGCACAGCAGGTCAGGCAGCATCCCAGGACCACGAAAATTCACGCTTCAGGCATAAGCCCTTCATCAGGAATAAGCCTTGTGAGTCTGGGCTGAAAGATTAATCGCAGGGGTTTGGGGTTGGAGGGAGGTTGCTGGGAAAGTGATAGGTGAATGAAGGTGAGGGAGAAGGTGATCTGAGAGAGGGGAGAGTGAGAAAATGTGTCCAGAGGGTGGTGCCTAGTTGAAGGCTTGGTTTTGTGAGGAGGAGAAATGAAGAAGCTGTTCAAATCCACAGTTATCCCTTGTGATGTTAGGGTCCCAAGGCGGAATATATGGCGTTCCTCCTCCAGGCGTTGTGTGGGAACGGTTTGGCGGTGGAGGGGGCCCAGGACCTGTACATCATTGATGGAGTGGGTAGGGGATTTCAAGTGTTCAATCACGAGGCAGTGGGGTTGGTGGGTGCGCGTGTCCCAGAGATGTTCTCTGAAATGATCTGCAGGAAAATGTCCTGTGTATCTGATGTAGAGGAGACCACACTGGGTAAAACGAATGCAGTTGGTGATGTCGGTAACAGTACAGGTGAATTTCCAATGGATGTGGAAGGATCCTTTGGGGCCTTGGATAGAGATAAGGGGAGTGGTGTGGGCGCTGGTTGTGGCAGGAAACGGTGCCAGGAGAGTGAAATCGGCGGGGGTGGTTGGGTGGGTGCTGTGGAACTGACGAGGGCATCATGGAGGGAATGGCCTTTTCAGTGTGCTGATAGGGGTGGGAAATATACTTTTGATGGTAGGGTCTGTTTGGAGGTGGCAGAAGTGGCAGGATATGATGCATTTTATGCAAAGGTTGGTGGGGTGGAAGGTGCACACCAGGAGGTTCTGCGCTGGTTGCATTGGGAAGGGTGGAGTTCAAGGCTGGTAGTGGTGAAGTGAAGAAAATGCACAGGAAGGCATCGTCAACCATGTTGGAAAGGAATTTGCAATCATGAGAGAAGAAGACCAGTTGGGACTTTATGAGATGCAATTGGTCATCCTGGGAACAGATGTGGAGGAATTTGGAATAAGGAATAGCGTTTCTTACACGAGGTAGGGTGGGAGGAGGTGCAGTCAAGATAGCTGTGGGAGTCGGTGGGCTTGTAGTATATGTCTGCGATTATTCAGTCGCCAGAGACGGTGATGGAGAGGTCGAGGATGGGGACGGAAGTTGCCAAGATGACCAGGTGAATTTGAGGTCTCGGTGGAAGGTGTTGGCAAAGTTGGTGAACTGTTCATCCTCCTCGGAGGAGCACAAAGTGGCGTCAATACATTCATCAATGTCGCAGAAGAACAGGTGGAGTATGGTGCCGGTGTAACTGTGGAAGATGGACAGTTCCACATATCTGACAAATAGACAGGCTTAGTTGGATCCTATGCGGGTGCCCACGGCTACCCCTTTGGTTTGGAGGAAGTGGGAGGATTGGAAGGAGAAGTTGTTGAGGGTTAGGACCACTTCAGCCAGGTGGACGAGGGTGTCAGTGGAAGGACACTGGTTGGAACGGCATGGGATGTGGAAATGGGGGGCTTGGAGACCTTCGTCTAACCAGTTGGATTTGTACAGCGACTGGATGTCCACAGTGAAGATGATGCATTGGGGTTCAGGGAAACGAAAATCTTGGAGGAGGTGAAGTGCCTAGGGGGTATCATGAACATAGCCGGGGATTTTCTGGACTGGGGAGACAAGATGGTATCGAGGTAGGAAGACATGAGTCCGATGGAACATGCGCAGGCGGAGACAAGGGATCGACTGGGACAGTCAGTTTTGTGAATATTAGGAAGGAGGTAGAATCGGTCAGTGCGGGGATCATAGACAATGAGTTTGGAGCCTGTGCATGGGAGATCCCCAGGGGTGCTGAGCTTGTGGATGGTCCGGCAGATGATAGTTTGGAGATGGAAGGTTGTGATTGGAGTCAGTAAGAGAGGTTGTCTGCGAGTTGGCGCATGGCTTCAGCAGTGTCCCTCAGGCTGACTCACAAACCTCATTCCTGATGAAGGGCTTATGCCTGAAACATCGATTCTCCTGCTCCTCAGATGCATCCTGACCTCCTGTGCATTTCCAACACCACACTCTCGACTCATTCATTATTCCTGTCTCATCTCACACTTCCAGGTCCGTGCTGTCTGTTTGCTCATAACCTGCCAATCTCAAACAAAAACAGAAATTGCTGTAAAACCTCAGCAGAGCTGGCAGCATCTGCGCAGGTGAATCACAGTTAACGTTTCAGTTCCACTGGGTCCGTCCCTCCAGAGATGCTGTCAGACTTTCTGAACTTTTCCGGAAACCTCTGTTTTTGTTTGGTTTATAACATCAGCAGTTCTTTCAGTTTTTTTTCTTCTTAATTTCTGCCAATGTGATTTGATTACAGATAATCTTAAATGGTTTAAATGTGACTGCTATGGAATGGCCAGATTCAGCCAGCCCGCTACTGCTACTTGGTTCACGTGATCAATGCCTTTCCTCTTGGTCAATGCGACCTACAGCTGCACTGCATATAAATTGACAAAATTATGGTATTCTCTTGGGCTGGTAATCAGGAAGGGGATTGATTAAAGGAGATGAAAAAGTAAAATAAACTGCGAAAATACGGGATATTAAATGGGGAACCATTCCGAAAAGAGAGAACAGCGAATGACAGTGTTCTGACAAAATTGAAATGTCATTGCTTAAGATTCAGAAAATGCAATCGTCATATACATACCACAATGTGGAATGTGACTTTTGGGACAACCAATGCAAGCAGATGGCAAAATCTTAGTCTGAGAGTCTTGTTGCAACTGTTTTGGTTTTAATGAACACACGCATGGGACTCAGTGCTGTAATGATCCCCTAAACTGGAGAAGGAAATCCTTTCCTTCGAGGATACGTGGGGAATGTTCACTGATTCATCCCAGTAATGGGAGGATTGCCCTCTGGAAGCATATAAGTACAATTATTCAAACCTCGATGGAGTTTCGAATAAGAGGTGAAGGGATTGTCTCTGTTCAGAAATTAATCATTCAGTAGAACTCAATACAGGGACACATGAAGTGATGAACAAAGTGGGCAAGAACACGGAAATACGATGCACAATACCTACGACAATTACCATGTGCAAAGTGTTGCTTTCTGATCCACGGTGTCCTTTGGTGATGGTATTTACTGTCCAGACGCAGTCTGCACTGGAATGACTGTAGACCCACTTTCAGATATTTGAACTTCAGTTGCCTTTAGAAATAGCTGAGACTCACTCATGGCACGAGGATTTAGAGATGTTGGCCTGACAAACCTTTCGAACATTCTATGGAAGAATAAAGGACGTGATAAATAATTTTCATCTCCATGGATACGATGTTCATGATATAGATAGATAATACTTTAACTAATTCGAGATTATAAATAGAAAACTCTTATTTAAAACGCAAATAGTTCATTGTGTTACTGTAAAATCTTTAGGTCATCCTCAGTGGGAGCAATGTTTGCAATCCTTGTCCTCATTCTCCACCAAAGACATGTGAAGAGGTTAGCAAGGGAACAGATACTGCTGCCTGGATAACAAGATAGTAGAAATCCCAGGGACATGGTTTCCTGAGACTTGAAAACACCAGAAAGAATGCAAACGGTTTCAGAGAGATGATGGAGAGAATTAATGAGTTTATTCACGAGGTTTGGAAATGCTGGACCAGAACGACGCAAGTTTAAAAGTGAACAAAAGCGATTTTCACAGAACGTGAGGTTTAAAGTGAGTAAATCAGGGAAACAAGGAAATTCCCTCTTTCGAGCTAATCAATAACTTTAGTTATAACTTCAAAACCATTAGTGAATGATTGAAAAAAAAAGATTGGACTAGAATTTCTTCAACTGAATAGAATTATTGAAATCCTGAACCTCTTTCCAGAAATAAAATGTAAAAGCTGATTTCAGAGTGAGATGGAGAGCCCTTCAGAAGAAAGTCAATTGCTTTTGAGATATGATATCTACTTGTTTGCCATGATTATAAGAAAACTTGATCAATATTGTTTTTGTCTCCGAAAGATAGCCAGACTGATGGTGTTTCCAAACATCATCAGAAATAAACCCCAGAATGCATAGATTGGAATAGATGTGAATGACTACAAAATCCAACTTCTGCCGTTACTCAATGAACTCCTGGGTGTTTAACCAGTCCTAATAAACCAGACAATCCCTGCTCATTGGCTTTACCCAATAAGAATGTGTCTGAAAACAACACAATGTTGATTATTTCTAAAACCAGGTCTTCCAGATACACAATTGTGTTAATATTTTAACTGCCAAAGACTATTTTCAAGTACTCGGTGTAAACAAAAGAAAATAAAATCCTACACTATGCCCATTAATGAATTCGCTGGCATCTCAGCAGTTTGGCTGACAAAGTGAATGCTTTCCTACAATCACAGTCAATAAATGGTCTCTCTCCAGTGTGAACTCGCTGGTGTGGTAGCAGGTTAAATACCTGACTGAATCCAGAACAGTTGAATGGTGTATTCCCAGTGTGAGCTCACCGTTGTATTCAGAGATGGATTATCTGAGAGAATCCTTTCCCACACGTGGAACAAGTGAACAGTTTCGCTCTCCAGTGTGAATTCCTTGGTGTATCCTCAGGTTGGATCCCTAACTGAATTCTTTCCAACACACAGAGCAGATGTGTTGATTTCTTCGGAGTGTGAACTCACTAGTGGTCTCAGTTGGTTGGGTGACTGGATGAATCCCTGGAAGCTGGTGAACAATATTCAGACCGCCCCCCCCCACCATCACCACCAACCACCCCAGTGTGAATTTTCTGGTGTCTCAGTCTGGAGGATGACAGACTGAATCCCTTCCCACTCATCGAGGAAAGAAGTTGTCTTTCTCCATTATGAACACGTTGGTGTGTTGTCGTTTGGATGGACATTTTAATTCCATCCAACTTGAGAGCAGCTGAAAAGATTCTCCCAAATGTGAACTTGCTGGTGTATTTGTAGCTGGGAAGAATAAGTCAAATATTTGGAGACAGTGAGGTCTCTAGATGCTGGAGACCAGAGTTGAGAGTGTGTTGCTGGGAAAGCACAGCAGGTCAGCCAGCATCCGAGTAGCAGACAAATTGACGTTTCGGGCTGGATCCCTTCTTCACGAATGATGCCGGAAGCCTCGAGGGTACAGAGATAAAGGGGATGGCGTGAGGTGGGGCTGGGGAGAAGGTAGCTGAGAGTGCAATAGGTAGATGGAGGTGGGCTAAAGGTGATAAGTCAGAGAGGAGGGTGAAGCGGATAGGTGGGGAGGAAGATTGGCAGATGGAACAGATCATGAGGACGGTACTGAGCTGGAAGGTTGGAACGGGGCTAAGGTGGGGAAGGGGAAATGAGGAAACTGGTGACATCCACATTGATTACGTGGGGTTGAAGTGTTTCAAGGCGGAAGATAAGGCCTTCTTCCTTCAGGCAAAGGGTGGTGGGGAGTGCGATGGAGGAGACCCAGGACCTGCATGTCTTTGGCAGACTGAAAGGGGGAGTTGAAATGTTCAGCCCCGGGACAGTGGAGTTGATTGGTGTGGGATCCCGGAGATGTTCCTTGAAGGACACTGGGTGATAGCGTCCAGTATCCCCAATGGAGAGGAGACCGCATCGGAAGCAACAGTTCCAATAAATGACGTGTGAAAGTGCAGGTAAAACTTTGACGGCTGTGGGACACCACTTTGGTGCCTCCCACAGAGGTGGAGGGAGTTGTGGCCGCAGGTTTTGCAATTTCTGCAGTGGTAGAAGAAGATGCCAGGAGGGGTGGGTGTGTTGGAAGGGGCATAGACCTAACCAGCTGGACACGGAGGGAAGATCTTTGCAGAAAGCGGATGGGTGGGAAGGGACATATATACCTGGTGTTGGGGTCCATTTGTAGGTGGCAGAAATGTCGGCAGGTGATGAGATTTATGTGGACATTGGTGGGGTGGAAGGTGGAGACTGGGGGTTTATGCCCTTGTTACGGTTGGAGGGGTGAGTTTCAAAGGCGAAGATGTGGGGCCTGGATGAGATGCATCGTCAACCGTGTGGCAGGGCAAATGTCAGTCTTAAAAGAAGGAGGCCATCTGATGTAATATGTGATGGAACTGGGAGCAGATGCGGCAAAGGCGAGGGAATTGTGAATAAGGGATTGAATTTTTGTATGAGGAAGGGTGGGAGGAGGTGTAATTAAAGTAGCTGTGGGAGTCAGTGGGTTTGTAAAAAAAAATGCCAGTGTTGATTTGGTCCTCGTGGATGGAGGTGGAGCAGTCTAGAAATGGGAAGAAAGTGTCCGAGATGGTCCAGGCGAATTTTAGGTGGAGGTGTAATGTGTTGGCTATGTTGATGAATTGCTCAACCTCCTCGCATGAGCACCGGGTAGCGCTGATGTAGCAATTAATGGAGCGGAGGAAGAGGTGGGGACTGGTACCTGTGTGGCAACGGAAGATGTTCTATGTCGCCAACAAAGAGACAGGCATAGCTGGGGTCCATGGCTACACTTTGGTCTGGAGGAAGTCGGAGGATTCGAAGGAGAAATTTTTGAGTTTGAATATCATTTCAGCCAAACGAATTAGAGTGTCAGTGAGAGAGTACTGGTGGAGACATCAGGAGATGACGAAAGGGAGGGCTCGGAGGCCCAGGCCTTGGCAGGTGGATGTGTAGAGTGACTGGATGTCCACTATGAAGATGAGGCCTTGGATGCGGGGGAAACGGAAGACTTGGATGAGGTCGAGGGCATAGGTGGTGTCCAAAATGTATGTGCGAGTTCCTGGACCGGGGGATAGGACAGCATCGAGGTAGATGCAGATGCGTTCAGTGGTGCAGGAGCAGGCTGAGAGTATAATGCGGCTGGGGTAATTAGGCTTGTGGACCTTGGGTAGGAGGGAGAATCGGGAAGTGCGGGGATTCCAAACTCTGAGGTTGGAAGTTCTGGATGGGAGATGCCCTCAGCTGATGAGGTTCTTTATGGTCTGGGAAATGATGGTTTGGTGACAGGGGTGAAGTCATGGTCGACGGGACCGTAAGAGGAAGTGTCTTCGAGTTGGTGCCTGGCTGCAGCGGTGTAGAAGTTTACCTTGTACTGAACTGTAAATAACTCTCTGATTCTGCTTTCTTGTTTGTAATTATTAACATTAGCGGTATACCATGCACTGAACGTAAATATCTGCCTGAGTTTACCCTACAGCTTGTAGTTATTGACATGAGCACTATACCCTGTACGAAAGAGTAATAGATACCTGATTTTACACTGTAGGTATTAGTTATTGAAATGAGTAGTACACCGTGCACTGAACTGTAAATAGCTGTCTGAGCTTACCCTAAAACTTGGAGTTATTAACATGAGCAGTTTAACCCGGACTGAACTGTAAATAGCTGTCTGAGTCATAGAGTCAGAGATGTGCAGCATGGACTGAGACTCTTCGTCCATGTTACCAGATATCCCAATCCAATTTAGTCCCACCTGCCAACTCCCGGCCTATATCCCATCAAGCCCTTCCTATTCATATACCCATACGGATGCCTTTTTAATGCTGCAATTATACGAGCCTCCACCAATTCCGCTGGCAGCTCATTCCATACAGGCACACACCACCCCAATGTACTGACCTGTAAACAACTCACTGAGATTACCCTCTAGCTTATAGTTATTGATATGGTAAGTTTACCCTGCAGTAAACTTTAATAATTGTAAAATAAACAGAGTCATTTATTTACATTTCAGTTTGGGTTCACCTGATCATAGCAATAACTACAAACTGCAGGGTGTCCTCAGAGAGCTATTTACAGATCAGTGGAAGGAACATTGACCATGTCAATAACTACAAACTGCAGGGTAACCTAAGACAGTAATTTAAAGCTCAGTGAAGAGGGTGCTACTCACGTCAATAACTAATAATTGCAGTGTAAACTCAGACATTTATTTAGTTATTGAAATGAGCAGTACACCTGCACTGGACTGTAACTAGCTCTCTGAATTTTCTATGTAATTTGTAGTTAATAACATAAGCAGTATATCCTGCACGGAAGTATAAATACCTATCTGAGTTTACCTTATAATTTGTAGTAATGATTTGGAGATGCCGGTATTAGACTGGCGTATACAAAGTTAAAAATCACACAACATCAGGTTATAGCCCAACAGGTTTAATTTGAAGCACACTAGCTTTCAGAGCGACGCTCCGTCATCAGGTGATAGTGAAGGGCTCGATCGTAACGCAGAATTTATAGCAAAAATTTGCAGTGTGATGTTACTGAAATTATACTTGGAGTTATTGACATGAGCAGCATAACTCGGTCTGAACTGTAATTAGCTGACTGAGTCATAGAATCATAGAGATGTGCAGCATGGACTGAGACCCTTCATCCATGTTACCAGATATTCCAATCCAATCTAGCCCCACCTGCCAACACCCGGCTATATCCAATCAAACCCTTCCTATTCATATACCCATACCTTTTAAATGCTGCAATTGTACCAGCCTCCACCACTTTAACTGGCAGCTCATTCCATACACGCGCACACCACGCTCTGCATGGAAAAGTTTACCCTTAGGTCTCCTTTATATCTTTCCCCACTCACCCTAAACCCTCGCCCTCTAGTTCTGGACTATCCCACCCCAGGGAAATGACATTTTTTTATGTACACTATCCAAGCTCCTCACGAATTATAAACCTCTATGACGTCACACCTCAGCCTGTGGCGCTTCAAAGAAAACAGCCCGAGCGTTTTCAACCTCTCCCTACAGCTCAAATCCTTCATCCCTGGCAACATCCTTGTAAATCTTTTCTGAACCCTTTGAAGTTTCACAAAATCCTTCCAATTTTGTAAGAAACCAGAATTACACACAATATTCCAAAAGTGGTCTCAACAATGTTCTGGACATCCGCAACATGACCTCCTAACTCCTGTACTCAATACTCCGACCAAGAAAAGCCTACCAAATACCTTCTTCACTATCCTATCTATCTTCGACTCCATTTTCAAGGAGCTATGAACCTGACTTCCAAGGATATTTGATTCATTAGCATTCCCCAGTTCCTTACCATTAAGTGTCTAAGTCCTGCTAAGGCTTGCTTTCCCAGCACATCGATTTTTCTAAATTAAACTTCACTGCCACTTCTCAGCCTATTTGATCAACATCCCGATGTTATTGGGTGTAACCTTCTTCACTGTGCACTGCACCTCCAATTTTGTTGTCATCTGCAACTTACTAACTGTACCTCTTAAATTCACATCCAAATCATTTATATAAACAATGAAAAGTAGTGGACCTAGCACCAATTCTTGTAGAATTCCACTGGTCACTGGTCTCCAATCTGAAAACAATCCTCCACCACCGCCCTCTGCCTTCAACCCTTGAGCCAGGTCTATGTCCGAATGGCTAGTTCTCCCTGTATTCCACGAGATCGAATCTTGCTAATCAGTCACCCGTGCGGGCCCTTGTCGAACGCCTTCCTGAAGTCCATATAGATCACGTCTACTGCTCTGCCCTCATCAATCCTCTTTGTTACTTCTTCAAACAACTCAATCAAGTTTGTGGAATATACTTTCCCTCGCACAAAGCCATATTGAGCACACCGAATCAGACCGTGCCTTTCCAAATGCATGCACATCGTGTCCCTCAGGATTCCCTCCAACAACTTGCACACCACCGACGTCAGGATCGTTCCCTAATTTGTCCTTACCACCTTTCTTAAACAGTGGCAACATATTAGCCAATCTCCAGTCTTCTGGCACCTCACCTGTGACGATTCATGATATAAATATCTCAGCAAGAGGCCCAGAAATCAATTTTCTAACTTCCCACAGAGTTCTCGATAACATCTGATCAGGTCCTGGGGATTTATCCCGTTTTATGCATTTCAAGACATCTAGCACTACCTGCTCTGTATAATGGACATTTTTCAAGATGTCACCATCTGCATCCCTTCACTCTATATCTTCCACGTCCTTATCCATAATAAATACTGACGCAAAATACTCGTTTAATATCTCCCCAGTTCCTTCGTCTCCACACGAAGGCTGCCTTGCTGATCTTTGAGAGGCCCTATTTTCTCCCTCGTTTCCCTTTTCTCTTTAATATATTTATAAAAACTCTTTGAATTCTCCTTAACTGTATTTGCCGAATCCATCTTGTGTCCCCTTCATGTCTTCCTGATTTACCTCTTAAGTATACTCCTTCTGCCTTGACACTTTTATGAGGATTCACTCGATCTCTCCTTCAGGCATGAATGCTTCATTTTTTTTCTGAACCAACCCTCAATTCCTTTGATCATCCAGCATTCCCTATACTTACCAGCCTTTCCTTTCACCCGAACAGGAATATAAATTCTCTGGAATCACGTTATCTCATTTCTGAAAGCTTCCCGTTTTCCAGCCGTCCCTTTACCTCGAACATGTGCCCCCAATCAGCTTTTAAATATTCTTGTCTAATTCCGTCAAAATTGTCCCTTTTCCAATTTAAATTTCATGTTTTAGATCTGGTCTATTCTTTTCCATCAACATTTTAAAACTAATAGAATTTTGGTGTCTGGCCCCAAAGTGCTCCCCACTCTCACCTCAGACACTTGCCCTGTCTTATTTCCTAAGCGTAGGTCAGGTTTTGCACTTTCTCTGTAGTACATGCACATACTGAAGCAGATAATATTCTCGTACACAATTAACAAATTCCTCTCCATCTAAGTCGTAAACACTACGGCAATCCAAATTTTTGTCTGTAAATTTAAAACCCCGATCATAACCATCCCTTTATTCTTACAATTAACTGAGGTCTCCTTACAATTTTTTTTTAAATTTCCCTCTGACTATGAGGGGTGACTAATACAATCCCAATACCATTCCTTTCTTATTTCCTAGTTCCACCCAAATTACTTCCCTGGATGTATGTCAGGGACTATCCTTCCACAGTGCAACTGTAATGCCATTCCTTATCAAAAAAGCCACAATCCCTCCTCTCTTGCCTCCCTTTCTCTCCTTTCTTTTGCAATTGTAACGTGGAACATTAAGCTGCCAATCCTGTCCATCCCTGAGTCATGTTTGTGTCATACTTATGATATCCCGGTTCTATGTTCCGAATGATGGCCTGAATTAATCTATCTTCCCTGTTAGGCTTCTTGCATTGTAATAAATGTAATTTAATTTATCAGTCCTACTTGTTCTCTGCTTTTTCCTGCCTACCATGACTATTTGACTCTCTTCTTTGCTCAACTGTACCAGTCTCAGATCTTTGCTCACTATCTCCCTGGGTCCCATCGACCCATCTTGCTAAATTAAATCCTCCCGAGCAGCTTCAGCAAATTTCCCTGCCAGTATATTAGTTCCCTTTCAGGTTAGGTGCAATCCGTTCTTCTTGTTCAGGTCAATTCTACCACAAAACAGATTCCTATGATCCAAAATTGTGAATCCTTGTCGCACACATCATCTCATCAGCCATGCATCCATGTGCTCTATCCTCCTTTTCCTGCCCTCACTAGCTTGTCTCACCTGGGGTAATCCAGATATTGCTGCTCTATCGGACCTACTTTTTAAATTCCTGCCTAACTTTGTAATCTCCCTTCAGAATCTCAACATTTTAACTGCTTTGTTGTTGGTTCCAATGTGTGAAACGACTTCTTGCTGGCCCCTCTCGCCCGTGAGAACATTCTGCACCCTCTCTGAGGCATCATTGATCCTAGCCCAGGGATGCAACACACCATTCTGATTTTTCGCTGCTGGCCACAGGAACCTCTGTCTGCACTTCGGAGAAGAGAGTGCCCTCAAATGATCAATCTCTTGGAACCGGATGTACCATAATTGCATGAGAGCCAGACTCAATGCCAGAAACTTGGCTGAGTGTGCCACGTTTCCCTGAATATCCATCACTCCCTACATTTTCCAAAACAGCGTACCTGTATGAAATGGAGATAACTGCAGAAGACTCTGGCACTACTTGTCTATCTCTTTCTTTTCCTAGAATTAATCTATTTATGTGACTTTATCTGTGACTTTTCTCCCTTCCTTTCACTTCCAGCCATCACATCCCTTTTGTTTTGTTAATTCCTCATTGCGTCTAACCGTCGCTCCATCCATTCAATTCGGTCTGATAGGATTCACAAACAACAGCATTGATTGCAGATATAACCCTCAGTAACATGTCAACTCTCTCTTAGCTCCCACATCCGACAGGTAGAGCAGGTCAGTCTATTGAGGGTCATTTTTGGTTCTTCCGGTCTGGAGGCCCAGAAAGTGGCATGGTCTTAATCCTCTACAGTACACTGCTCCAGGCTATCTTGATACTTATAGCTTATATATTTTTAAGTTTAATCAGGAGGCATAGCTAAAAATAAATCAAGAAAGAATCAACCCTATTCACTATTGCAAACTTACAGTAAGTCCCCAAGACCATAATTCAGTTATATTAAATTTAGCGAGGGAAAGGGCTAGATATACACCGGAGGGCAAGCACTACAGCTAGGGGAAAAGAAATTACGATGAGATTAGACAAGATTTAGGACGCATAAGTTGGGGAATCAAAGTTCAGGAGATGGGCACAATTGAAATTCAAGGAACAAGAAGTGCATGTACTTGTTTGTATGCTCCTGCCAGACAGGGAGAAAGTAGACGAGCACAGGAGCCAGTGTTTACGATGGAAGTTTAATCACATGATAAGGGGAAGAAGAAGGCGTATATTAGGATGAGATATGAAGGCTTAGTTAGGGTGAAGTTAAAAGATGGCCAGGAAAGATCTGAAGCTGGAGCTAAGAGGAGCGAGGAGGGGATATGAGAAGTTGTTGGTGGATAGGTTCAGACAAAAGTCTAAAGCTTTCCATATGTATACAGGGGATACAAAATGACGAGAGTGAGATTAGGGCCAATCAAGGATAGTAGTGGAAGTTGTGCGTGGAGTTAGAGCAGATATAGAGAAGAGTGAAATTAATATTGTTCGTCAGTGTTCAATTTGGAAAAAGACCATGTTATCGAGGAGAATTCTAAGAACCAAGCTACTAGAGTAGATGGTATTGAGGTTCATAAAGAAAAGTTGTTAGAAATTCTTAAAAGAGTGGACTGTATGTGATTCATCCTAAGATTCTCTTGGAAGCTGGGGTGGAGATAACCAAGCCTTTACCTTTCATCTTCATGTCGTCAATGTCTACAGGAGTAGTACCAGAAGACTAGAGGATAGCAAATGTATTCACTTGATCAAGAAGGGGAGTTTGGACAATCCTGGTAATTAACCACGACCGAAGTCGGGCTCACTGGTCTACAAAGTGTTGGAAAAGGTTAAAACAGATTGGATTTGTAATCATCTAAAAATGAATGAGTTGGTAGTCAACACAGTTTTGTGAAAGGGCAGGTTGTTCCTCACAAGCCTTATTAAGTTCTTTGAGAAGGTGACAAAATAGGTGGATGAGGGTAAAGCCATTGATGTGGTATATATCGATTTCATAAGGCATTTGCTAAGATTCCACATGGTAGGCTACTGCACAAAATATGGAGGCGTGGGATTAAGGACGATATAAGGTTTGGTTTAGAAATTGACGAGCTGGAAGAAGACATCGTGGTGGTTGATATCCAATGTTCATCCTGGAGATCAATTACTCGTGGTGTGCAGCAAAGATCTAGGTCGACTGCTATTTAAATAAATGACCTGGATGAGGGCACAAGGATGGGTTAGTAAATTTTCGGATGATACTAATGGCAGTACAGTTGTGGGTAGTGTCGAAGGCTGTTGTAGGTTACAAAGGGACATTGATAGTCTGTAGAGCTGGGCAGAGATAAGGGAAATGGAGTTTAATGAGGAAAAGTGTGAAGTGATTTACTTTGGAACGACAGAATAAAGTGTATTTGGCAAATAGCAAGATTCTTGGTAGTGTCGGTGAACAGAGAGATATCGGTGTCCACGTACATAGATTCCGTAAAGTTGCCACCCAAGTTGATAGAGCTGTTAAGAAGGCATATGGTATGTTACCTTTTATTTTGGAGGGATCGAGTTTCGGAATCATGAGATCATGCTGCAACTGGATAGAACTCTGATGCGGGAAAACTTGGGCTATTGCATGCAGTTCTGGTTTTCGCATTCTCGGAAGGATGTGGAAGCTTTGGAAATCGTTCAGAGGAGATTTACTAGGATGTTGACTGGTATGGGGGAAAGTCTTGAGGGACTTGAGGCTGATGTCATTAGAGAGAAGAAGGTTGAGAGGTGACAGAATTGAAACATATAAGCATATCCGTCGTTTAGATCAGGTGGACAGTGAGAGTTTGCTTCCTCATGTGTTGATGGCTTGCATGAGGGGACATAACTTGAAATTGAGGGGTAATTGATATAGTACAGTTGTTAGATGTAGTTTCTTTACTCAGAACGTAGTAGGGCCTTGGAAAGCAATAGTGGTAGTGTCGTTAACTTTATGAGTTTAACTGGTCATTGTATAGATATATAAGCGAAAATGGAATATTGTGAAACCAATCTGAAGCCTATCTAACCTAACAGTCGGCAGAACATCGAGGCTCTAACGGGCTATATTGCGCTGTGATGTTTTGTATTCTCTGTTCTATGTTTCTGGAGGAGGCTGAATCAGACTGTTCACAAACATGGAGGAATATTTCAATCCAGGATGAGATTCTTACCACATACCCACCATCATCACAAAGATCACATACATTTCAATCTCAGTAACATCTCAGTTCATCTGCTGCTGAAACTCCCATTCAGTCTTTTGTTCCCTCCAGACATAACTCCACAAGCACACTCCCAGCTGTCCTCCCACATTCCACATCCCTGTAATCATGAGATCACCCAAAAGGCTGCTGCATGTGTGTGTTGTTCACCCTGTGCTCACTAATGCACACATTTCTGGGTGACACAGAACCAACATGCTAACACCCCTTTAATTTGACATTTTGACAGCATACCTTCCTCTCTTGATAATCCCCTCCAGTCTCCCAACCCTCTAAATAATCTGAAGAAAGGTCACTGGAATTCAAGTGATAATTCTGCTTTCTCTCCACTGATGCTGATAAACCTACTGAGTCTCTCCAGCAACTCCTGTTTGTGTTTCTGATTTCCCACATCCATGGTTCTCTTCTTTTTTATTATCTCCAAAATATTTGCTCACCCATGAATTGAAACTTGCCGTGGATTTCCAATGTTAACTCTGCCATCTTTTGCACCTTTTGCATGCTTTCAGTTTCCAAATTAATAAGCTCTTGAATTTACTCCCTAAACCTCCCTAATTTTTTAACATCTCTTTGTTTGTTTGGGAAACTCCTTAAAAGTCTCCCTCTTTGATACAGTTTCTGGTCAATTGTCCTAATATGACCGGTGATACAAGGTCATCAGATATTGTTGTATTGTATCAAATATATGAAAAATATGAATTGGTATTCACTTGGACAATTATCACTTGTCTTTCATGATAATTTCATAACTTCTTATCTAACAGCACTGTAGTTGCACTTTCACCACGCAGACTGCCGTCGACCAGGAAGATCAGTCATCAATTTCTTCAGAGCTAAGTGTGGATTGACAATATTTACTGAGCTCTATGGAAAGTAATCCAAAGGTAATGTTTCAGTATATGCGGAATTAATGAGAGAGAGTAAACATGGTGCTGAGCCTTTTGGTTAATATGGGCACAAAGCGAACAGTAAAAGACTGTAGTACGAACAATTCCTGACAGTGAAACATTATTGTGCATGGTCAAAGGAATGCAGTAGAAACGTCATCCATACACAATTTAATAAAGTGACGAGAAAGATTAAACAGACAAGTGCTCACAATATTAGAGATGGAAGGAAGGCAGAAGTGAAACAGAGCCATATACTGAAATGGATTCAGATCCATATTAAAGGAGATAAGCCAGCTTCACAGCAACAGAACCTCTCACAGGTAACAGGCACAACACCAAAAACTCCAAATCACTGAAGAAATGTCACAAATGCTCAACAACGTCACTGTTGTCAACTTGAAATTCACTGCAGAGCCTGCAGCTGGATAGATATCAGAAGTACTGGACTTAGAGAAAAATCTCACAGCTTAGGAAATCCCCAGGGAGCGGATGATGCCACTGTGCTACTGTCACTGCATGATCCCACAGAGTCAAAGAGATGTTCATCATGGAAACAGACCCTTCGGTTCAAGTTGTCCATGCCGACCAGATATCCCAATCCAATCTAGTCCCTCCCAATCATTTACCAATCTAGATGCCTTTTAAATGTTGCAAGCATTCTGACCTCCACCCCTTCATCTGGCAGCTCATTCCATAGAAATACCACCCACTGTGAGAATTCGTTAACCCTCAGGTCTCTTTGAATTTTTTCCCCTCTCACCATTAATCTATGCCTTCTAGTTCTGGACTCACCCAGCCCAGGGGGGGAGACTTTGTCTAATTATGCTATCCATGCCCTTCGTGATTTTGTAAACGTAAATAAGGTCACCCCTCAGCCACCGACGCTCCAGGGAAAACAGCTCCAGCCGGTTCAGCCTTTCCCTATAGCTAAAATCCTCCAATCTTGGAAACATCCTTGTAAATCTTTTCTGAACACTGTCAAGTTTTGCAGCATAATTCTGATAGCAAGGAGATCAGATTTGCACGCAATATTCCAAAACTGGCCAAACCAATGTTTTGTACAGACACAAAATGATGTCCCAACTCCTGTACTCAATACTCTGACCAATAAAGGAAAGCATACCAAACGCCTTCTTCACTGTCCGATCTATATGTGACTCCACTTTGGGAAGGAATGCAGTGTCCCTGAGAGGAGGCAGAACACCCACACATTGGGAAGGATGCAGGGACACTGAGAGGGGGCAGATCACCCACATTGGGAAGGATGGCAGTCCCTGAGAGGGGGTCAGATCACCCACACATTGGGAAGGATGGCAGGGTCTGTGAAAGGTAGCAGAATCACCCGCACATTGGGAGGGATGGCAGGGTCCCTGATAGGGGACAGATCACCCACACATTGGGGAGGATAGCAGAGTTCCAGCGATGGGGCAGATCACTCGCATAATGGGAAGTATGGCTGGTTCCGTGAGAGGGGGCAGATCACTCGCACGTTGGGAAGGATGGCAGGATCTCTAAGAGGGGCAGATCACTCACAAATTGGTAAGGATGACAGGGTCCCTGAGAGGTGCAGAGCGCCCGCACATTGTGAAGGATAACAGGGTCCATGAGAGGGGCAGATCACCCACAGATTGGGAAGGATGGCAGGGACACTGAGAGTGGGCAGGTCACCATACATTGGGAAAGATGACAGGGTCCGTGAGAGGGATGATCATCCACACATTGGTAATGAGAGCACGGTCTGTGAGAGGAGACAGAGTGGTTCCTCTCCCAAAATGGTTCAAATTGAGAAACTCATAATGTGAGTCTTTCATTGAAGTTGAAGGAAGATTTGAAAGAATGTACTATCTAATGTTGGTTTAGACAATGTGGATAAAAACACGGTGTTCACATTAACTGAAAGTAATTGGATCATGGGATGCAAATATAAGACTTTTGTTCAGATCGCCAGGGAGGATATGATGGAGAAAGTATATGCAGTGAGTAGTAATGACCGAGGATTCAACACTTACTCAAAGGTCAGTCATACTCAGTTTCACATGAATCGATCAATCTTTTCATATTTTGATTAGATGCTTGTTTGGTGTTTCCTTTCTGGGAATCCTCTTTAAGTATTCAGGCAAGTTTACGAAAGACAGTGTCAGTCCCGGTGCGAAACCAGAAAACTAATTCACTTTGAGCGATGTTTTTGCCTGTATATTCATGTTTGCAAGCCTCAGTGAAAGAAGCTTCCAGAATCCATCGTTATCTGTGCAGAGAGAAAAGAGTAATGAAAAGAGAGTAAGAAACTATCTCTAAACATGAACATTATTTATCTCTCCCAAAAGCCGCCAGTCCTATTGGGTTCCTCCAGCACCTTCTCTTTTATTTCCGAAACTCACATTAGCCCTCCTCCTGGCCGAGGGTGACCAGGTATACTCACAACAGAGATCACAGCACACATTGTGAAGGATGGGAGTGTCCTGAGAGGTGATAGGCTCATTCATTTCCCCCAGAGTTTCAGGACTGAATGATATATGATACAATGGAGCAACCGGAGTTGAAGGGAGATGTGACAGAGCTTATGGGCTTATGATTGGTGTAGATAAGGTATATAATGTAAAATGTTCAGATTAACTGTGAGAAATGGATGATGAGGTACAAAATTGAAGATTTCGCCAGATTGACAGGGAGATTTGATGAAGTGATTATATAGAAGGGATTCTCTACCGAGTGTATCTTAATGACAGATAGTTGGACTGAGTGCCGTGAAGCGCTGTATTTAAGCTTAAGCTTCAGTTAAACCGTGGGTTTGAATTATCCCAGTATTAGAGCCACTTCAGACAGTCGCATCGAAGGGCTGGGTAACTTCCAGTTTGTGATGGTTCCTTTTCCTCTGGGTGTTTTTGGACCCCTCTATCTCTCTGACGCTCTCAGCGATGAAAACAGGAAAATTAGTGACAGACTCTGAAAACAGTAAGAGCTCCAGCTGTTCCACCGCCCTTCAGGACCCCGCTAAACTTCCTGCGTCAGGGAGATAGGCACGCCTTGTTGATGACAATCTCTGTGGTTCAAATGGTCAGCAGCAGGCTGCAAGTCAAAAAGTTGGTACTTCACCGCTATCCAGGTGTGCAGCTTTGGCTGTTTCAGATCAGAGTACCAGACTGACCCCCACCTCTATTTAAAACGGAAAATCCATGGCAAGGTTGGATTGCAGGCCAAATCATTCATGATTCTGTGGTATGTGGCTCCACAGAGTGGAAGACAGGGAATAACACCCCCAACAACCCAACCTCCACTCCTGGCACCTCACCCTCCAACTGCAAGAAATGCAAACCTTGCTCCCACACCTCCCCCCTCACTTCCCTCCAAAGCGCCAAGGGATCCTTCCATATCCGTCAGAAATTCACATGCACGTCCACACACATCATTTACAGCATCCGCTGCACCCGATGTGGCCTCCTCTACATAGGGGAGACAGGCTGCTTACTTGCAGCCTCTGCGAACACCTCTGTGATACCCGCACCAACCAAACCAACTGCCCTGTGCTGAATATTTTTACTCCCCCTCCCACTCCGCCAAGGACATGCAGGTCCTTGGCCGCCTCCATCGCCAGACCATGGCAACACGACGCCTGGGGGAAGAGCGCCTCATCTTCTGCCTAGGAACCCTCCAACCACAAGGGGATTTCTCCAGCTTTCTCATTTCCCCTCCCCCCACCTTTTATCAGTCCAAACCCTCAGACTCAGCACCGCCTTCTTGACTTGCAATCTTCTTCCCTACCTCTCCGCCCCATCCCTCTCCAGCCTATCACCCTCACCTTAGCATCCTTCCACCTATCGTATTCCCAACGCCCCTCCCCCAAGTCCCTCCTCCCTACCTTTTAGCTTAGCCTGCTTTGTACACCACCCTCCTCATTCCTGAAGAAGGGCTTATGCCCGAAATGTCGATTCTCCTGCTTCTTTGATGCTGCCTGACCTGCTGCGCTTTTCCAACACACATTTTTAAGCTCTGACCTTCAGCATCTGCAGTTCTCACCCACTACTGCAGATGGTACTCCCCATTTTTCGCAACATTGCAACCTGTCCCCAACATTAGAAGCTGCAGGAATTTGTGATGACAGCAGTGTTATAAGGTTGAAGGTGTGCACTATACCTTTAAATGCGAGTGAATGCTGTTCAAAACTGAGAGCCGACAAATTCCTGTGTGACCAGCTAGCAGTCTCACTGTGTCCTACAAAATTTAAAAAGATGCAAGGTTTGGTTATGAAATGGACACCTGAGTTGGCTGCTGTATTGAAAACAATTCGAATTTAACCAATGTGTTTAAATTGTGACTCAGAAAACTAAAATCCAATTGCGGTTGGATTTAGTGTTGTGAAACACTGCAGAAACAAAGGGCTTCCTTACTTTTGCCCCTCCTCACCATATTCCATGAAATATTCCCAGATCATCTGTTGGGAAATTTTGCTGCTGGAAGTCACTACACAAACCGTGTCACCGCGTAATACATTGAGCGAATCGCAAAACGGACAACACTTAACATGGAACAAAAGCAAAAATAACAAGCCAAACGCATTTTCAGATACACCGAATCACGAATGCGATTTGTGAGACAGTGCAAGAACAATCAGCCATTAACTAACTCCATAACTGGCAGCAGAGCAACTCCAAACTGCCCTTCCAAACATTCTGGAGCCTTCGTGCACCACCACTTCCCAGAAAGTGCTGAAATGAGAGAAAAGGAAAAACAGAACATGAATGAGCCACGAAAAGTGAAGATTACTCATCAAAGTCTCGATTACATTAGCTTTCCCTCCAACCAACAATGCGGAACGGCCTGCAACCTACGAATCCAGGACAGAACTAAAGGAAAATGAGAGAAGTCCAAGACAATATCACTTCGCAATTAATTGGAATTATTTTCCCATTCGCCAGAACACCAAACAAGGACACGTACAGTCACTGCAACATTTTATTTCACAACTGATTTCAAAACAATCTCCACTGGGTTGTAGTGAAAACAGTGACTAATACAAATTTGCCTAGAACAGGAAGCAGCAGTGAAGCTGCTGGAGCGCCAAACTTTTTGTGTCGGATGTGCAAGTAATCACTCCAGTACGGACACTGACCCGATGGAGAGTACACACTCTCCCACATCAGAGACAAGTTTCCAAGAAACAAACCCAGCTGCTCATGTTGGAATTTATATTCAACAGCGTTGAGCATGCAGCACGAACATAAGACAGTAGGGGACACGAAGCGACTCCTCTGTGGAGGTGCATACCTTAATCCAAGGGCTTAGACGGCTCGGCCACTGCACCTGGCACACGACAATGTGATTCTCATACGTTTTAAAAGGAAGTCTTGCGAAACAACAGAAGCAAAGTCACAGGGAATGGGGTGCACGATCCCTGTCCTGCTCGCACTGCTGCTGGGATACGCCCAGCTACAATACCAGTTTCGCAACAGACAATGATAGCCCATCAATCCAGACAAAAATCAATGGGAAGCTGAGTCTATCTTCTGGGATTCGTTTGAGTCACAAATGGAATGTGTCTGTGAGACAGTACATTCGGTGACAATATGATAAACAAACAATGAGCTGCATGTTAGTACTGCAATTTAGATTCTTGCTTTGGTAATTGATTTCGCCCGTTACTCGAAATGGTACAATTATCGTGATTACACGTAATGTAAAACACACCGGACCGAAGGGAAAATCCAGAAAGCTAAGCACGCCGTGTACCAGCTCTATCCGACTCTTTCTTGAAGGTATCCAGAGAGTTGGCCTCCACAACCTTCTGTGGCAGAGCATTCCATACACCCACCACTCTCTGGGTGAAGAAATTTCTCTTCCACTCTGTTCTAAGTAGCCTACTCCTTAATTTTAAACTGTCCTCTGGTTCGTCACTCACCGATCAGCAGAAAAATATTTCCTGCCTCCAGAGTGTCCAACCGTTTAATAATCTTATACATCTCAATCAGATCCCTTCTGCGGCTTCTAAACTCAAGCGTATACAAGCCAATCGCTCCAATCCTTCAGCATGAGACAGTACCACCATTCCGGGAATTGACCTCACGAACGTACGCTGCACTCCCTCAATTGCCAGAATGTATTTCAACAAATTTGAGACGAAACCTGCGTACAACATTCCAGGTGTGGTCTAACCAAGGCCGGATACAGCTGCAGAAGGACTTCTTTGCGTCTACACCCAATTCCTTTTGTTATGAAGGCCAGCATGCCATGAAATTACTTCATTACGTGCTGTACCTGCAAACTTGCTTTCATTGACTGATGTACAATCACACCTAGACCGCGTTGTACTGCCCTTTTACCTAACTTGACTCCATTTAGGAAGTAATTTGCCTTCCTGTTCTTGCAACCAAATTGGATAACCACACATTTATCCACATTAAACTGCATCTGCCACTCACCTCGCCTGTCCAGGTCACCCTGTATTCTCCTAACATCCTCCTCAAATGTCACCCTGCCACCCAGCTTTGTGTCATCAGCAAATTTGCTGATATTACTTTTTATACCTTCATCTATGTCATTAATGTATTTTGTAAAAATTTGCCGTCCCAGCACTGATCCTTGCGGCACCCCACTGGTCACTGCCTGCCATACTGAAAGGGAGCCGTTTATCACTACTCTTTGTTTCCATTCAGCCAACCAATTTTCAATCCAAGTCAGTATTTTGCCCCTAATACCAAGTGCCCTAATTTTGCTCACTAACCTCCTACGTGGGACTTTATCAAAGGCTCCCTGAAAGTCCTGGTATACTACATCCACTGGACCTCCCTTGCCCATCTTCAGAGTTACATCCTCAATAAAATCCAGAAGATTAGGCTAGCCTGATTTCTCCTTCATAGATCCATGCTGACTCTGATATATCCTGTTACTGCAATCCAGATGTGTCGTAATTTCGTCCTTTATAATTGACTCCAGCATTTTTCCCACCATTGTGGTAAGACTAACTGGTCTATAATTCTCTGTTTTTTTTCTCTCTCTCTCCTTTTTTAAAAAGTGGGACAACATTAGCCACTCTCCAATCCGTAGGAACTGATCCTGAATCTATAGAATATTGGAAAATGATCACCAATGCATCCAAGATTTCTAGAGCCACCTCCTTCAGTACCCTGGGATGCAGACAATCCGGTCCTAGGGACGTATTAGCCTTCCGACCTAACAGTCTCTCCAACACCATTTCCTGCCTAATATAAATTCCCTTGAGTTCAGGTCCTTCAGCCACTGTTACATCTGGGAGATTGCTCGTGTCTTCCCCAGTGAAGACAGATCTAAAGTACCAGTTCTCCTCTTCTGCCTTTTCTTTGTTCCCCGGATTAAATTCACCTGTTTCTGTCTTCAAGGGCCAAATTTTAGTCTTAACCATTCTTTTTTTTCTTTTCACACACCCAAGAAAGCCTTTCCTATCCTCCTTTATATTTTTGACCAGTTTACCTTCGTACCTTATTTTTTCTTTGCATATTTACTTTTTCGTTCTCCTCTGTTGTTCTTTAAAAGCTCCCCAGTCCTCAGATTTCCCACTCATCTTCATTATTTGATACATTTTCCCTTTTGTCTTTACGTGGTCTTTAAATTCCATCTTCAGCCACGGCCACCCCTGCCTCCACTTAGAATATTTCTTCCTTTATAGAATGAATTGATCCTGCATCTTCTACATTATACCCAGAAAAAAAACTGCCATTGTTATTCCACTGCCATCCCTGCGAGGGTATTGAACCATTGAATTTTGGCTTCCTCTTCACTCATACCTCCCTTATAGCTCCATTGTTCCCTTTATTCAACTGAAATATTGTCACTTCCGATTCTACCCTCTCCCTTTCAAACTACATTTTAAAGCTTATTGTATTATGGTCACTACCTCCTAATGTCTCATTTAATTCGAGGTCTCTGATCAAATCCGGTTCGTTGCACAACACCAGATCCAGAATTGCTTTCTCCCTGGTAGGCTCCAGCACAAGCTGTCTGAAATTCCGTTGCGGAGGCACTCCACAAACTCCCTTTCTTGGGATCCAGTACCATCCTGATTCTCCCACCCTACTTGCATGCTGAAATCCCCCATGACAACTGTAGTAATATCTTTGCTACAGGTCAATGTCAGCTCTTTCTTCAACTTACACACTACATCCAGTCTACTGTCTGGGGGCCTGTAGATAACTCCCATTAGGGTCTTTCTACACTTACAATTTTTCAGCTCGAACCATACATCTCACATCCCCTGATTCTAGGTCCCTCCGTGCTGGGGACTGAATATCATCCCTTACCAACAAGGCCACCCTACCCCCTCTGCCAGTCAGTCTGTCCTTACAATAGCACGTATAGCATTGAATATTCATTTCCCAGGCCCGGTCCACTTGAAGCCACGTCTCAGTTATCCTCACAACATCGTAACTGCCAATTTCCAAATGAGCCTCAAGCTCATCCATCTTATTCCAGTTACTGTGACTGTTTTGCAGAAAAGGCGTCCAAATAATGTTCTCTACATGAAAAGCTGAGTTAATGGTAGAATCCGCGAAGGACAGATCACATTACGAATGTATTCGAGCCTCGGTGCTGGTGCGAGTTGCCAGTTTCCTTGTCTTTCACATTCAACATGCAATTTCCTGCAGTGATGTCCACACCTGAACATGAGCCACATGGCTGCGAGCTGAGTTGGAAGCCTGTGTGGGAATCAATGAGAAGCAACTCAGTAAAGTTCACTAAATTCCATGATGTGTATTAGACATGCACAAAACATACTTTCTGAACACAATGACAGAAGGCAAAAAGCAATCCCCCACTCCCACGAGATAGCAAAGAGTTGCTCACTGCTAGTGCTCTTTCTTCTCCGTGTGAAAAGCTCTCCCACCTGAGTCACCTTCACATCCTCGTTGCTGTCTGAATCAGCAAGAAGGAATTTCAGCAGAGCTGCACCAGCCTCGCTGTGTTATTCCCCCCCCACCCTACAAAGACCCCAAACACTCACTGCTTACATTTTGCTTCGCCTCTGTGATATAAATAAAAACAAAATGGAGACAATGCCATTCGGTAACCTTTCTATCATTTCCTCGGTTTCAGTTACAACATGGCAGGGATTTCAGGCACACACGTTAATATTACTGACTCTGTGATAGCACAAGTCCAGAGCTTCATCTGAGAGTGTAAATTCATTCATTCCTGTGGCCGATGGAGTGACCTGCTGACATGTGAACTACTCCAAAACATGATTCAGGCATTCTGATGTTGATTTTCACACGTTGAAAAACGACAGACAGGTTCCGAATGAGGCTTTTCAGAGACTGCTTTGGCATAGAGTCTACTTTAGGAATCCGTGGTGCACTGTGACACCAGCACATCAGCTTTGTCCTTGGCTTCGAACCGGGTCATCGGGGCAAGGAAAGCAAATGCCTTTCTGCTTTTAGTGTAAGGATCAGAGCACGGGAACTACACTCTTCAACAGAATAGCCATCGGTGCTGTACATATTGGCGCATATGCAGAACCAAGGAGGAGAAAAACTTAACAATGATTCGCACAGTATTTATATGGGAGTTGCATTCCTTTTCATCGCTGCAGCAGATACGGTTGAACAAATTCAAACGCAGGTTTGCTGATGAAAGCAGCAAGCAAGTAGTGCCCACTCATGTCAATCGACCAGACTGCCATCGGTAACAAGACTTTTTCTGACCGGTTTCGGACTAAGGACCTTTCGCGAGTTAAGCGAATGTGATAACCACTACACTACAGAAACTCGTCCCAAACGCGGCTATGCTGCTGAAAGTCGCCCACCACTGAAATTTGCAGCCGTTCAACGCTAGCTAAGGGATAGAGCACAAAAATCAAGTGCGCATCATCCTGAAACGGAGGGAGCTTATAAAGTGAACATCAGACCCTTCATGCCAATTTTCGACCATCATGTCATTATTATGCGAATTATTTCAGTAAAGGTCTCATGGAGTTTACGTCTTGATATAGATTAAATAATGAAGAATTCCTTGAGGGCTGAGATAATTTATTAAACTATCTGAACCACGAGCATATAAACCAGATGAGAGGTTTGTTACAGCAGTATGAAAACAAATGCTGGAATAGGGTGGTAAAGACTATTTTTGGGGGAATAATGTGCGATATCGCAGTTGCGATAAAACAACACCCCTATATACTTAATCCACTCAAAACCACGCATATCTAGAAGGATTTGAATGCAATGCACAATGACGATATCATTGAACCTAATCAGCATGAGTGGAATTCACTGGTCATGCTAGTTCGCAAACCTGATGGAACTCAATAATTTTTGTGGACGATCAGAAAGCCATCGCCATAACAAAATTGGACTTAGACCCAACGCCAAGATTGCAGGACGATACTTTCTACCTGATTATTGAAGGTACATATATTATAGAATGCAAATAAGTTTCTGTATTTGTTGCATCAAACGGCCAATATCAATTTAAGGGGATGCCTTCAAGAATGAATATCAAACGAGCTACATTCTAAAGACTCAAGTACAAAGTTGTGGCCTGACAAACAAACTGTGCAGTTTATCTGGATGATGCAGATCACATGGTACAGTAGGCAGAGCTCTTTGAACGATAACAAGAAGCAAAACTGCTAATAACCTTAAAGAAAACAGAAGTTGCGAGGGCAGAAGTGATGTTCTTTGAGTATGACATCAATCATGGGACCTACTGCCGATCTGTAGCCAAACGGCACACCAGCTTTCTCTCCTCATACATCCACCCCACAATTCATCGTACCTACCCACTTACCCCTCTCCACCTCACCCCATTGCACACTTTCTCAGATCCCCAACCCACTCCCCAGCCCACCTCACACCCAATCACCATTGATTTCCACACCAACGCCCCCACCACACCATATCCAATCCTCACGCACCACATACCATCACCGTTCCTCCCTGCGTCCATCACCCACAACGAGACTCGCCCAAAATTCCACCACTGAGCATTGCCACAGATTTTCTGAGCATCCAACCTCGAACTATCTGCGACCAGATGGTCTACCATAAGGAAATGGCTCACGTTTTATCTCATCCGCCCGCAACTAAACAAATTCTGGATTTATCACATTGCAGAGCTTTACTTCCGCCGCCTGAGTCTCCGTGCCTTGATCTGGAACAAAAAATTCTAAGCTCCCTCTGAGGAACCCTTCTCCAAACTTCAAACTTCCACCTCGTTATTGTCCCCTCATTCGGCCTTCTACCCATCTTAAAACCTCGTCACTGCAAACTGACGACGTCACAATGGCCGTCACAACTTCTCCAACCACCACACAATCCAAACTCTCCCCTTTCGAACGTTCAGCAGTCCACTCGCTCTGCTCCATCCTTCGGCTCACCATCAGGCTCAGTGAAAATGTCGGGCAGTGGTAGTCTGCAGAATGGATCTCTGTAGCGCAGAGGTGGAACGCCAACTGTCTGAAACCTCCCCTTTGCCCATAACCCCACCAAGAAACATCATGCCTAAACCCAAGACACTGTTAGTGGGCGCATTGCCTGTGATGACCTCCATTCTACTGCCTTAATCGTGAAGAAAGGTTACACCAGAAACGTCGACTTCTATACCTCCTCATTCTGCCTCCCTGCTGTGTTATTCCAGTCTCCTGCTTGTCGACTTTCGATTCCAGCATCTGCAGATTATTTTTGTTCCTATCCGCCACAGAAAATATTGTAACGCCTGTTCCAAATTCAATATTCCTTATCTGATGCTGGGGTACTTTCTCTGGTTGTGTTGGATTCCTTTGCTAAGTAGGCGACTGGGCGTTCAATTCCATGATCTTCCTATAGCAGCACAGCTCGAACTCTTAGATCGCGAGTATCAATTGTAAATTTGAGTATTTTCAAAAACATTGGTGCAGCCTGAACTGGTGCATAGTTTAACACTGCGTTTAAGATCTCAAATGCCTCCTGGCATCGTTCTGTGCACAAAAGGTTTGCATTCTTCTTCAGTAAATTTGTTATCAAAGCCACCATGCTGCTGGAAGTTGAAGGAAACGTCCGAAACAAACAGGTGTCTATCAGGAACCGGAAAAGCTGTCAAATCCAGAAGTCGCTTTGGTCTGGAGAAGTCTGCTGCGAGTCGGAGTCTCCAACTGACTGATGCTGTTGGGAGCAGCGTGGTAGACGGGGTGTGGATGTTGCTGGAACCAAGGAACGAAATTCAAACAGCAAACAAATTCTCCTATTGGAGGTGAGAAGAGCTGAGTTTTGTGGCCTTCCGATATTTGATATCCAATATGAAACTTAAAAACTTTTATTGAGCTGGTAAACTCTTGCAATTGTTCTGCCTCCGCCGCATCTGCTCTGATGTTGACAGTTAACAGTTGTCAGCAGTCCTGATGTACACCTATTTAGAGTAACATGCTTTTCCTCATTCAATTATCCCCACCGCCCTCAGCTGCAGCAACTCCATTCCCCAGTTCACACCTCTAAACCCCCTCCCAACCCAACAAACACAGAGATCCACTTATCTACACCTACCACCTCATTAGTCTCTGCATCAAACTCATCATTGTCAAACACTTCCCACAACTCCAAAACGATCCCACCAACAAGAACATCTTCCCCTCCTCAATCCCTCTGATGTCTACAAGGACAATTCCCTCTGACAGTCCTTGGTTCATGCCACCGAATCCCCATGTACCTTCCCATGCAACCAGAAAAAAATGCTAATTCTGCCAGTACACCACACCCTACGCCTCCATCTAACGCACCTTCCATGTTAGACAGAGGTTCACCTGCCCCTCTTCCAAAACAGTTTAATATATCAGGTGCTCCCGATGTGGTCTTCTCTACATCGGGGACCATGAATACTTAGGGACTGGGTCCCTGAGCATCGCAGCCAGAATCATTTGGACCGACCAGACCTCCCATTAGGCACTCATTCCAATTCCTCCAATCAGCCCGTGTTTGTCATGATTATCATTGTTCTCCGCCATTTCCAAATCAAACTGCAACTCCTACTGAAGGAACAATGCCTGGGCACTCCACACACCAGAAGCCACAATTGAAATAACATACCTCCACATCCCCTCCATCCTTTCCCAGCCTCTATCCCTCATTGCCCCTGCTCCCTTCCACCAACCGGATTGATTACTCCCATCAATCAAACACGTCATATGCTGCACCTGCTTTCACGGATCCCCAATCCACGAACCTTTCCCTGCCGCACCATTTATCTGCATCTCCCCCCACACCCAGCATCATTTAATGTGCTAATGGCTAATCACTGAGCTCAATACCCTGCTCCCACTTTGTCCCAACACACTTTAATGCCTTTAACCCAAAGGACTATATCTTACCCCTCATTTGGCCTCACACCTTATGGTCCAATGATATTTCTATGCTACTGAGTTGGTGTGAGCAGGGTGATAGTATGGTTCGGCCTCCTGGAGGATGCACTCAGTGTCACTCATCATCCTGCTGTGACATTAATAAGCTTTGAGAAAGTAGAGATAGAAACTCACTTCTTTTCCAAAAAAAAGAAATATTTGCCAGGACATGGGCATTACTGTCTCATCTAGTATTTATTCCTCATCTTTAGATGCTTTTGAGAAGATGATGACGAGCTGACGTTTTGAACCATTTGCTGTCAATTTGACACAGATAGACCTACAACGTTGTGAGGGAAAGAGATTCTGCATTTTGAGATATCAGTCTGCAAATCTACAAAATTTCGCATGCTGTAACATTGAACAAGTAAAGATTAGAAATTCAGAACAGACAATTCCAGTTTTTATCGAATACCTTATTTCGCTGTTGTTCCCAAACCAGTAATGCTTCACTCCGCTCACTGTGTACCACCATTCTACACTGTGCTGCGCCCCCCCCCCCCCCAACAATGTACACCATCACCAATCTCATGGAAAAGCTCATAACAAAACCATTCCTCCACCTACCGTCCTGGGGAGACTCATTACCAGTTCTGCTTTCAATTCTCTGCCCTTAATTTGCTCGAAATTAGCAAAGTAAAACATCAGAATGAAACAAAAGAAATAATGTCAGATCCTTCTTTGCTTTCCATTGGTGAAATCACAGTACAATGATGATTTGGGGATGGAACTTGATATGGCGAGGTGCCGGTGACACTTTGCCTCCTCGACAGAACAATGGAAATAGTGGATGACCTTCCCCTCCAGCTAATCAGAGTGTGGAGTGTAATCCACCCCAGCTCCACCTCACACAAGCACCGAACTCCGTCCCCATTCTGGACATGCACAGTGCTAGATTTCTCGCACAAGTGTGGTTTCTGGCCAAGGGATTGTGGGAGCTGAAAGATTCAGCGAAGCCCCTTGTGCCCGGTGTCTCTGGGAAATGTACGAAAAGGGTGGGCATATTGGGTGTTGGGGACCCTTTCAAACACACAGGTTTTTGGGTTGGTTATTGTATTTTCCAAAGACATCCGCTTAAACACCCTATTTCTGACATAAAGCATATAGGTTCAGCTGGTTGGGATTAGAGATGAATAACGGCTAACAGAAATTAAGCGGAGCTGTCTCAGTGGTAAGCACTGCTTCCTCACAGCATCAGGGACCCGACTTTGATTCCTGCCATGGACGACTGCCTGCGTGGAGTGTAAACATTCTCCCTGTGTCTGCGTGGCATTCGTGTGCCGCTCCAGTTTCCTCCCACAGTCCAAGGATCAGCAGGGTAGGTGGATTATCAATGCTAACAATGCCCACAATGTCCCTCCTTGTACAGGTCAGGCCAATAGCTACAGAAAATGCAAGGATACAGGAAATGGGTGGGTCTGAATGGGATGAACTTCAGAGGGTTGTTGTGCACTCTTTGGATGAATAGCCTGTTTCTGCACGCTCGGTATTCACTTGTATTCTCATGAGGAAGACTGTACTTGTCTTAATGTGTTGTGCATCTGTGCAATTCACTATTCAATGCAAGGACAATGAGAGTGCTCAGAAGTGACAGGAGTGGACATACAAATTGGTTGGTGGATGGGATCAAGGGAAATCTTAAGGCCATCTATAGGTGCATTAGGAATAAAAGGATGACTGGATTAAGATTAGGGCTAATCAAAGACCGTCGTGGGAAGTCGTGTTCGGGATCTGAGGACATTGGAAAAGTGCTTAACGAATATTTTTCGTCGGTATTCACTTTGGAAAAGGGCAATGTTAGTGACAATACAGAGACAAAGGTTACAAGATGAGATGAGATTGAGGATGACAGGGAGGAATTCAACAATTTTGGCAGATCTGATCATAGATAATACTCCTGAGCCGGACGGGATTTATCATCGTATTCTCTAGGAGGCAGGGATGAGATTGAAGAGCTTTTGGCTTTGATCTTTATGTCATCATTGTCGATAGGAGTAATGCCAGATGTCGAGAGGATAACAAATGTTTCCTTGTTGAAGAAGCGAGTAGGGAGAACATTTGTAATTACCGGCCAGTGAACATTACTTATTTGTGAATACTGTCTGGAAAAGGTTATAAAAGATCGCGTTTATAATTATCTGGAAAGGAATAATTTGATTGGAGATAGTCAATACGATATTGTAAAGGGTAGGTCGTGCCTCACTAAGCTTATAGAGTTCTTTGAGAAGGCGGAAAACATGTCGATGAAGGTAAAGTAATTAATGCGACGTATCTGGACTTCAGCAAGGCGTTTGATAAGCTTCCACACGATAGTCTACAGCACAAAATACGCAGTTTCGAGGATTAAGGTGATTTATCGGTTCAAATGAAAAGTTGAAAAGCTGAAAGCAGACACACGTTAGTGGTTGATGGGAAATATCCATCCTGGAGCACAGTTACCAGTGGTGCGTCGTAAGGATCTGTTTTGCTGCAACTGATTTTGGTTACTTTTTTAGGAATTAGCTGGATGTGGGTTAGAAAGGATAGTTTAGTAAATTTGAGGCTGACACTAACGTAGGCAGCGTTATGGACAGTGTTGAAGGATATTGTGGGTTATAGACAGTCATGGATAAGATCAACTAGGAGGAAGTGAGGACTGCAGATGCTGGAGATCATAGCTGAAAAATGTGTTGCTGGAAAAGTGCAGAAGGTCAGGCAGCATCTGAGGAGCAGGTGAATCGACGTTTTGGCATACGTTTCCTGAAGAACGGCTTATGCCCGAAACGTCGATTCTCCTGCTCCTTGGATGCTGTTTGACCTGCTGCGCTTTTCCAGCAACACATTTTTCATTCATAGAAAAGATGCAGAGCTTGGCCGAGAGATGGCAAATAATGTTTAATATGGAAGTGTGTCACGTGGATCACTTCAGGAGAAGTAATAAGGATGCAAAGTACTCTGTTAATGGTCAAACTCGTGGCAGTACAGACGAACATATAGATCACGGTGTCCTGGTGCATAAATCTCTGAACGTTGACTCCCAGGTTGAAAGGGTTGCGAAAAAAACCATGTGGTGTGTTGGCGTTTATTGGTCGGTGAACGATGTGTAGGAGCCACGACGTCAAGTTTCAGCTGCACAAGATATTGGTAAGGCCACACCTGGAGTATTGTGGTCACTGCATTTTAGGAAATATGTGGAAGCTTCGGAAAGAGTTCAATGGAGTTTGTTAAAGCCTGAGGAAACTGAGGCTGTATTCGTTGAAGAGAAGAAGAAGTGACTTAATTGAGACGGAATAGATAATCAGAGGGTAAGAGATGGTGGACAGTCCTCAAATGGTAAATGCTAACTTGAGGGGACCAGCGGGTCATAGATTTAGGACAGATGTTAGAGGTAGTTTCATCAATCAGAGAGTAGTAGCGACGTAGAACGGCCTGCCTACAAGAATAGTAGCCTCGCCCTTAAGGGCATTTAAATTGGCATGCGGATAATAATGGAATGGTGTCGGTTAGATGTGCATCAGAGTATTTTCAAAGTTCGTCGCAACGTCGACGGCTGAAGGGCCTGTACTGCGCTGTAAGTTCTATGTCCTATGTTCTATGAACAAAGTTGATGAACAGATACAGATGTTTAATTTGCAAAGAAAATGGCAATAAAAAAATGGAATCTGGTGGGATCCGGGTAAAGAAAAGCGATTTATAGCAAATCAGAGGGCCAGGCGAGCAGTTTCTATTATGAGAGGGGAACCGATTGCATGGAAGGGCACATGATATCTTTAATTTATGAAGCAATTAACCGGACAAGTCTTTCATGTACCATCACCATAGAGATAATTCGAACAGACAGCCCAATTGAAATTGAAGCACTTGTCAGGTAATTGGGTGAGTCAATAGTATATGGTAGGAAAAGCTCTGCAGGTCAGGCATCATCCGAAGTGCAGGAAAATCGACGTTTCAGGCAAGAGCCCTGCACCAGGAGTAGTGAACCATGCGCAGAGAGTCTACCACGAAGTGCTGAACAGGAGTCGACTTTTAAAGTGTAATTATTATGAAGGTAATACTGATAGACAGCCTCCATTCAACGCCACAAACCACAATGTTTCAGAGTGGGAGCCGTCCATCCAACAGGCGGACAGTTAGCTGATATCGCCTTGGAAGTTTTTTCCCTGTGCACTATGCTGGTAACTGCCATGTCTCATCAATAAAGACTCAAAGAAGATCTTACAGAGTTCTGTGCCTGTTTTATTTTCCTATCCAGCAGTGTTCAGGAAAAAAAGGATACACATCAGTCGGTCTTCACAGTGAAAGGTATGAATAACATGCTAGTAACTAAGACGGAGACGGAGAGAGGCGAGGACCAGGAAACAACCATTATCATGAAAGAGGTAATGTTGATTAAGCTCATGGAGCTAAAAGCAGACAAGTCTTCTGACCCTGATGGAATACATCCCAAGGTAAGAAAGATATATTGGGAGAAACAGCAAATGCATTTTGAGTCAATGTCCAAAGCAGAGATGGCGCAAACTGGTCCATACTGACCAAAATGGCTAAACAGGCTGCACAAAGACCACATGCTTCTGTACAATTCCTGTGCATGTATTTTTCCAAATGCCTTTTAAACTTTGCTAATATTCCCACCTCAAATACGTTCACTGGCAGCTCATTCCATTTGTCTATCACCCTGTGTGTAAAACATTTGTCTGTCAGGTTGGCTTTCCTTCTTTATCATCTAACCTTAAACTGATACCCTCTAGTCTCATGATCCCGTGGGAAAGACAGAATTAGTGCATTCTCATTATCCATGGCTCTCATGATCGACGACACTTCATCAAAACATATACCTTCACCCTCCTCTGCTCTCAAGAACAAGTCGTTCTCATTTGTTCAACCCCTCTCTATACTCAGATCTTAGGTCCTGACAACATCCTTGTAAATGTCTCCTGCACTCTTTCCAGTTTAATAACATTTTTCAGTAGTAAGGTAACCAAAACTTACATGTAATATTTTGTGTGCGGCCTCAACAACGTCATGTATAACTGCCACATCACTTCCCATTTTCTATACACAATGTCATAATTGATGATGAATGCCAGTGTGCTAAATCCTTTGTTCGCTGCCATGTCGATTTGTGACTCCACATTTGAACATGTGAGCATCTGACCTGCAAGGTTCCAGTACACTCCTTCAGGATGTACCTTTCCCGATGAAACTCATACCTTGATTTGACTTTCCAAAATGCAAGAACTTACAATGATCTATACTAAACTCCTTTTCCCATTATGTTGGCCGAATTCTCCGGTTGATCAAGATCCTGCTACCGTCTCTGGAAACCTTCCTGACTAGCCATGCAACCTCTTATTTTAGTGTCATCACAAAATTTCTTATTATGCCTTGTACATTTGCATCCAAATTATTGAGGTCGATCGCGATCAGTCCAGTACCCACCTCTGGGGCAATCCACTAATCGCAGGCCATCAATCTGACAAGCATCTTTCCTCTATTACACTCTGCTTTCTACAACCATGCCAATTATGCATCCAATTTGCCTGTTTCCCCGGGATTCCATGCAATTTAACCTACTAGAGTAGCCTATAATGTAGCATCTTATCAAAAGCCTGACTGAACTCCATATAGACCACGTTTACTGCTCTGTTTCCGTCAACCTTCCTGGACACTTCATCAAAGATTTCCAACAAATTTACCAGTCATGATCTCCCACGCACAAAACCATGCTGACTACTCCTATTCAAATCTTGCCTTTCCAAATGCATGGACATATTAACTCGCAGAATCTTACCATGAAACTTAAGAATACAGATGTTAGGCTTACTGGTCTATAGTTCCCACTTTTGCCTTTGCAGCCCTTTTTGAATAACGTCACAGCATTATTTACCCCCCAGTCTTCGTGGACGTCATCCGTGGCTAAGACCAGAGTCCCCGCCAATTTTTATCCAGCCTTTTCCATTGTTCTTGGATCTGTTTGGTGAGGACCAGGAGATATATCAATCTTCATCCATTCTAATTTGTCCTACACATCCTCTACTGTGATATGGCAAACAGGATTGGAAAAATGGATTTCCGTTACGATGGATAATTGAAACGGACATTGCAGTCATGACAAATCTAGCATTTCACAACGGCCCTGGAACCAACTTTACAACAGCAATGGATTACATGCCATAATCGGTAAGTAACTCCTGTACAACAATCCCATTTTCATGGTGAGGTTGTCCTTGTGTCTTTCTGGTTGAATGGCCCATTGAAACCTTGTCCTCAACGAAAACAAATGTATGTTTCAATTGCTCTTGGGAAATTTGTTATATTTTTCAGACTTTTAACAGCAATGAAACATATTTTTACAGTCATCGTGCTAACACATACTTCGGTGTGTCTTAGTGTTTTTTCCAGTCACACTGATATTTCAAATATTTATCCATAGACGAAATGCACGTCTTTCCTTCCACATGAAAGGGGCAATGTTATTCACATCATCACAGAGGAAATAACTATCAGGTCTAAACATGAAGTTCGCTTTGAATTGCTCAACCGCAAATCCACGCCTTCAATACCCTACCACAGAGAAAACAAGTCACTGTTGTTAATACAGGATAATACAAGTTCATGAGACAATTTGGTTAATAAATTGTAGTTTTCTTTGTTTGTTCCCCTAAAATAAAAAAAGTCTCACATAATTTCTCTCTTCCTTAAATTTAAATCAAAATTAATCACAACAGCTCCCTTGGCATTATGGTAGCCCACAAACGCAACAACACACTAAACCAGTAGCTAATGAACTTGGAAGGTACTAAACAGACAACTAGCAAAACAAATGTCATTTTAAAAATAACATGCAAGAACTGTAACAAACATTACATTGGATAAACAGGCAGAAAGCTCGCCACCAGGACATGTGAACACCAACTAGCCACAAGACAACAGGACACTTTCTCACTAGTAGCTTTACATACAGATAAGGAAGGACACCTTTTCGATGGGGTCATCACATCCTTCTTAGGACAAGCCAAACAATGATACACACGAGATTTCATGGAAGCTTGGCATTCCAACCGGAACCCTATCATGAAACACATCGAGTTAGATTCCATCTACTACCCCTTGTGAAAAAGATAGGGAATTACATCACCACAATAAATGGCATCACCACAGGAAATAACATCACCAACCAAACATATCAGTTGAAAGCAGAAATCATCTACACTGCTTCGCCTGAGGCCACTGAAGGTGCTACCTCGTAGCATGAGGTAACGTCTGAGATGAACCTCTCAGCTCAGCGAGCAAAGCTGTATCCATAATCTCACCATTTATTTTCAAACTCCCAGTTTCTTCCCTCCGTCTCATCTCTCTGGATTCATTTCTCCAATTCCTATCTGCGGACTGAGAATCAAAGCATTGAGTATAATTCAGTGCTTTTGGTCTCCAGTGGTTCTTGGAGAATCCTTCCCCAACTCCCAATGTTAACTTTTTGGTCAGAATCTCATTGATGTACCTCCGATCTGGAAAGTCTGAACTATTTTCCCCAACGCCATCCTTCGATGAGAGCAATCCTGCATACTCTGCTTCACGCAAACACTTGCCAAATCATATCTGGTCGAACTAAAATTACCCAAAATAGAACTTTGTTTGCAGGCCCATCCTTGTTCATTTCCCTAACAATACTGAAACTTCACAAAAGAGTGTTGATAACTTTCTGCAAAATTCTCCTGCACTGATACTTCGAACATTTGTAACTACAACAGGATGGATTCTTACCTTTTCTGTCCGTCCCCAAACGGAACACTTTTAAGAGCCTTACTGGTGTCCGAAGAGATAACGTCAAAATTACTGCCCTCACTGACACACCTGGATACCTCATCTAAATGCTGACTCATGCCTATCCTGTGTGAATTCTCCTTACAGAAAATGCATGCTCACTGTTCTTTATTCATCCCTTCCTCTCCTCTCCACGGTAGGCTCAATCTGTCTCTCAATTGGTTCCAGTCGAACCACCACCAAGTTGAGACTAATTGGTCTGCAATTTTTGGCTTGTGTTTTGGTCCCTTCTTGAATATATGTTTCACTTTGACTTTCTTTCAGTCCTCTGATATCTTTCCTGTAGTCAAAAATGCATTCCAAAAGGTTTGCATGCACCCTCCTCTTTCCTCCGAAGGGATCGTCATCTTAACATTGCCATGTACAAGTCCCCTGTTGCTAGAGATCCATCTACATTCAAATCTGCAAGAATAGTCAAAATATTCGGTGATAATTTCTTTAAACTCTCTCACAGACTTTCTCATTGTTTTATCTCTCTCCCGAGTGAACACTGAGTGGCGGAATTTGGTTAGAGCCTTCCCTACATCCTCATGTTCCACACATAATTTATCGTTGTGGTCATTAATGGGTATTACTCATTCGCCACCTGTTATACTTATAATAAATCAATTTAGATCGTTGGTTTGAGGCACAGCCTTGTCCTTATCCATGACAATCCTGAAACTCTTCAGGCGAGTTTTGATAAATGTCTGCAAAACGTCCTCCCCCACTGATATTTCCACTGATACCTAAACATAAGTCCAAGACCACATATCCCCTTCCTTTTTGAGACTTCTATATGCAGACTTCAAAACTGCACTGAATCTATTTTAAATGACTCTCGAAACCTTTCAAATTATAGCATTCAATTAGTGTTGTGAAAGTTGATAGTCTCAACTATCACAACTCTACGACTTTTACAACTACTTAAACTTTACTTAAACATTCCTTAAAGGCTAGGATTCGTAGCACTGTGGAGGAACAGAGGGATCTTGGTATGCAGGCACATGGATCCCTTAAAATGGCCATCCAAGTGGAGAGTGTTGTTCAGAAAGCATATGATGTTTTGGCTTTCATTGATAGGGGGATTGGGTTTAAGTGTCGTGAGATCTTGGTGCAGCGTAATAAAACTTTGGTTAGACCGCACTTGGAGTACTGCGTCCAGTTATGGTCGCCCTATTATAAGGAAGATGTGGATTCTTTGGAGATGGTTCAGATGAGGCTTACCAGGGTGCCACCTGGACTGGAGGCTTATCTTATGAAGATTTTCATAAGATAACTATTTTCAATGGAGAAACGGAGGAGGAGAGGGTATCTAATTGAGGTATACAAGATAATGAGAGACATAGATAGAGTCGATAGCCAGATACTATTTCCAAGGGCAGAAATGGCTAACATGAGGCGTCATAGTTTTAAGCTGGTTGGAGGAAACTTCGAGAGGATGTTAGAGGCGGGTTCTTTACAAGAGCGTTGTGAAAGCATGGAATGCGTTGCCAGCAGCAGTTGTGGAAGCAAGGTCAGTGGCGATATTTAAGAGACTGCTGGACATGCATATGGTCACAGAAATTTGTGGGTGCATACATGAGGATCAATGGTCGGCACAACATCGTGGGCTGAAGGGCCTGTACTGTGCTGTACTGTGCTGTACTGTTCTGTGTTCCATTGTTTTCCTCTTTACTTGTTCTTCTATTTCATACGGTTTCGTTCAGGAGTTTTCGAAGTTGCAATAAACTCCTTAAACATAATTATGACAGTCTTCTCCTCTTTTGATCATTCACTGTCTCACATGAAGACCCTGGATAATCGATGGTTGAACCTCCAAATATGCCTGTCTCTCAACTATGTCTCAGTAAAAGCAATGTCATCATACTCCCAGTTCTAAATTTGTATCCTCAACTCAACTGATTTCGTTTGCAAACTCATAGCATTAGAACGTATGCTACGCAAATATGTTCAAATGGCTTGTAACTTAACTCGCCAAGAACCCCATTCCTTTGCCAAATTATTTTACACGCGGCCCAACAGCATTTGTAAGTAAACTTCCAGCAATAAAAGCTATGTCTTCCACTGGATATGGCTTCTCGCAGATGCCATATGAGGAGAACGCATGATTACCTTATCTCTCGGGCACTTAGAATGAGGCAGACTTGATGTCACACAGTTTTACTGAAAAGTTCATTTGCATTATTTTTCTTCCAACTAACTCACCGAACCTGTGGTGTTTACAAACATCAGAAACAGGTTCAGAAAATATGTTTTGGATATAGACGACAACAACATCAAAATCTAACTCGGATAGTTACTAAAGAACTCATTACTGTTTAAGCCATCCTGAAGAACCGCAAAATCAATTTATAAACAATACACACATGTATAATCGGACTTATATTGATACTCACACAGTTTATCATGCGCATGCTCTCTCTCAGACACAGACAGACCCCACTCTCACACCCTCACACAGGCATTTACTCTGTCACACTCGCGCGCACAATGCTTCAAGCACACACAGATGCACCTTCACAGGAACACACACATATAAGTCTATGGGGTGAATTTGCATTTGCAGATTTGCATTTTCAGGTATATCCTATTGTGTTCAAAAAGCACACAATTCATAGGCGTTCAGTTCACGTGACAATTTATCAATTCATGAATTGGAAACATAGACAGTCTGGATGAAGTTTGGAATACAGACATAATCTAACCTCAAAACGTTCATGCATTGTTTGAGCTGAGATGCACTTTTTAAAAGTATGCAACGTTAAGTTATCTCAGGACTGTGACTTTAAACAATTTCTAGGGTATACATATTCATGAATCGAAACTTCCAACTTCATTCGAAGTGATTAAAGACTTAACCGCAATCTAGAATTGTTCAATACATCGCATCAGTTGTATTACACTTTCATGACTTCCTATAAATTCTGTGCGCTACGATCTTGTCTCACTTGCTACGTGACAATGGAGCAGCACTCCAGAAGCTTGTACTTCCAAATAAGCAATTGGATTATTAATTGATTTTTAACAATATGCAGGTGGACAGTCTTTCCTGATGGAGGACAGATGCCAGAAATATTTAACAATGCGACTCTCCTCCTCTTCGGATATTGCCTGATCTGCTCTGCTTTTCGAGCTCAACTGTTTTTGACTCTGACTCTCCAGCACCCTCAGACGTCACTCACAGTCTTTAGACAGTGTGAATGTGTTGATATGTAGCGACAATATGATCATTTCCAACTCACAGCATACCGCTACCCATTTGTAGCAACATTTACTTACAATATCGGCTTATTTAACAAAGTAGCATTTCATAACATCAATACAAATAGCCCAATGCCCACAGTTCATTCCCTGGTGCAAGTAAATGGAAGACCTTTCACCTTTGATTCTTTATGAATTTGCTGGTGTGTTTGCAACAGCCATTTTTTTTAACAAGAAGGGAGGAGGCGAACGGGATCCAGTGTCATTTCATTGCTGTGTTAACAGTTTGGATGGCAGAATGAATCACTTCCCAGAGTGAACATGCTGTTGTATCAGCGGGTGAGTTGACTGAGTAAATGCTTCTTCTCAGTGTGACCTCGCTGGTGTATCTGCACAATAGATGCGTGGGTAAATCCCTTCCCACATCCTGAACAGATGAATCAGTAAATTCATCTGCTCACTTGGGGAGGTTCGATTAAAATAAAAATGGATTATCAACTTAAAATTGAACCGGTACTTAAATATCATTCAGGGAAGTGAATCAGTCACAGATTGCACAAAACTACAGAAAGATATAGATGTAGGAGAGACAGACATAAGCAGAGCCATTTTATAGATTTACAATTCAACCTTAACCTGTTTTATCCTTATCTCTTTCAATCCCTCCAAAGTGCTCAGAACAACTGCATAGTTCCTGGAAAGTAGATTTTCAGAGAGATCAGGTGCTGAACAAGGCATTTGGCAATTTTGCCTTTATTGGTTAGTGCAGGAAACAAGAAAAGGATGTGGGTTACATCTCAGTTTGTGTAGAGTGTGCGCATTCCCTCTGTGTCTGCTTAGGTTTTCTCTTGGGTGCTTTGAATTCCTCACATATTCCAAAGACTCGCAGGTTAGTTGGATTATCTATAGGAAATATAGGGTTATACAGATTAGATGGCATTCTGTATAGATGATTTGTGTGGGCTCGTGAGACGAACGGCCAGATTGGACACAGAAGGGATTCTATTCCTGAGAAAAAGCAGAGTGTGGTGGGTGCGAAAACGCGGTGTTAGTAGAGTCAGAGCATTAGGGACATTTAAGCGACTGCTGGACAAACACGTGAACGGCAGTAAGTTGAGGTGTGTGTAGGTTAGGTTGATCTTATATAAAGATAAATGCTTGGCACAACGTCTTGGGGTGAATGGCCTATACTCTGCTGTGTTCTGTATCGGAGTTGGGCTGTCACGTTGTGGCTGTACAGGACATTGGTGAGGTCAATTCTCGTCTCACTGATTTCGAAAAGATGTTACCAGAGTAGGGCACATTCTCATAATGGTAAGCTCCTAGGAAGTGTTGCTGAGCAAACAGGCAATTAAATGTGGTTTAGTCGTCCCTTGAAAGTGGTTTTGCAGATGGGCAACTCAGTGAAAGTGGCTTTTGGCAAACGAACAGTTACTGGGCCGTGCATTGAGTGTAGGAAAAGGGAGATCATGTTTCGGTTATACAGAATATTTGTTCGACCAGTTTTGAAACGCCCACACTGCCATCAGTTCTAGTCTCCCTGCAAGATGACAGATATTGGAAAACTTGAAAGTGATCAGAAAAGATTTGTAACGGTGTTGCCAGTGTTAGAGCATTTGAATCACAGGTTGAGTCTGAATTAGCCGAGCAATTTACCCTGAGCACTGGAGGCTGTGGGTGAATGTATGAGTTTGTAAAATCATGCGGAGCAACGGAAAGGGTGAATAGATAAAGTTTTCTTTTTTCCGGTGTTGGGGAGTCCAAAACTAGTGGGAATATTTTAACATGAGAGGGGAAAGGCTTACAAGGGACAGAAGGGGCAACATTCCCTCTGCAGATGGTCAGCACGACCACATTGGGCCGAAGAGTCTGTTTCCATTCAGCACATCTCTGTGAATGTGTAGCCATACTTGAAGGGTTTTAGAAAATATCTCAATGTTAATGTCAGGTTTGTAGACTTTGAGTTAGTGGGACAGGCTGAATATGCTGAGCATTCTTCGCAGGAGTGTCCGAGACTGAGAGGTTACCTTATAGATGAGCTCAGATAGAGTGAATGGTTAGGACGTTTTATTCCTCACACATCCACCGTGTGGGGATTTTAAAACTAGAAGGAATTGGTTTAAAGGTGAGAGCTAATAGATTTAAACATATCCTTAGGGACAACACTTTCAATCAGAGGTTGATGTGTGTCTGGAATGTGCTGCCAGAGGAGTGATGAATGTAGGTAAAATTACAGAATTTAAAATGCGTCTGACTGAGTACATCAATAGAAAGTGTTCAGAGTGATATATGCTCATAGATAGGACTGGATCAGCTTAGGATATCTCACCTACATGGATGAGCTGGACTGAAGGGTCTGCTTCTTTGCTGTACAACTCGATCACTCGGATTGCTTCAACAAAATCTGCTGGTCATGTCAGCTTCTAAAATGGTGACAGATGCAGGAAACATTTTAGATTTGAAGAAGTGTTTAGATGACCACATAAGGCACTATCATATACGAGACAGTGGGGACTCCATGAGCTGGAGGTCAGATTCAAAACGTGCGGCGCTCATAAATCACAGCAAGTCAGGCAGCATCCGAGGAGCAGGAGAATCGACGTTTGGTTAGAAGCTACAAGGTGGGATGGACGATTGACAGGTGGGACAGTTCAAGATGTAGGGCGGCAGCAGAGAGATGATGAAATTAATGAAATCAACACCCCTCCTGATGCAGATCCAACCATCCAACTTGGCACTGCCCTCTTGAACTGACACACCTCTCCATCTTCCTTCCCACCTGTTGGTACCACCCTGTGCTCTGAACTGTCGCCATCACCCATACCTGAACCTATATGTCACACTCGGCAACTTCCTCCATCCCTGCCTCGCTGTCATTACGCTTCCAGCCCTCTACCTTATGCCCAAAACGTTGAAACTCCTCCTCCTCGTTGCTGATTGATCAGCTGTGTTTTACCATGTTCACACTGTAATGCAGCTTACACAATAAGTGTCAGAAAATGGGATTACAGGTGTTTGATATCCAGCATGGATAATTTGGGGATATAGTGTTCACCAATTTTATATCCAATACTCGAACCCCAAATTATTCTGTGTTTCTCTGAGATTACCTCTTTTAGGAAGCAGGCAGGAGCAGCAAGCATTGGAGAAGTCAAATGATATGTAGCCTCCCTCGCAAGAAGATTCAAATGCAGGAGCAGATATATCTTTCTCGAAGGGCGTTGGTAAGAAGGCACTGGGATTACTTTGTGGACTTTTGTTCTTCTTTCCAAAGTAAGGCTAGCCTAGTCATTGAGAGTGTGTAAAATAGGTTCACTGAGTCCTGAGATCTGGAGATAGTTCAGGACGACAGGTGCTGAAATTCAGAATCGACGTGTCAAGCATTTTAAGTCAGGATTGTTCATCAGGACTGACATTATGTCCAGACCTGAAACGTCAAATTCCCTGCTCTTCAGATGCTGTCTGACCTTCTGTTGTTTTCCAACTCCATATTCCTTGGCTCTGATTCCCGGGATGTCAGATCTGAAGCATGCAAAAAGGCTTAATCCTTGTTCAATCCTCCTTTTTTTTGGCTTTCTGAGCCGCTGACTAAGTCAGTAACTAATATTCAACGTCCAATTTCCTTACCCGAATCTGACTCATGTAAGCCTATTCTTTGGTTTCCCCCCCGCCTCCCCCCCCCCCCCCCCCGCCAGATTAGTTTAACATCTGACAAACGTAAATGGCAAAATCTGCTAAATGATTAACTGTCCCAGCTCTGCCAAGGGGCAACGAGTCAGTATTGCACAGGTCCCATCCAACCCACAAACGGTTCCAATGTTTGTTGCATCTAAACCCATCAGCAGTATACCATTTCCCTAGTCGCACATCCAGCTGATCTATCCTGACATTATTTCATTTCAGAGCTACGTTGTAATGTATCTCTGGTCTCCATATATTCAGCTTTCAGGCCAATGTCCCTTTATTTAGCGATGTCGTTGGTACCTACGTGTTCCACGACCACTAGCTGTTTACTCACCAGCTTCAGAATGTCCTGCAGCTGCTCCATGATATTTCGGACCCTGGTACCAATGAGGTAACATAGCATCCAGAATTCATATCTGCGGCCACAGAAGGGCCTGTCTGTCCTCCTGACAACTGAATCCTCTGTCACTAATGTCTCGCCACTCCAATTCCTCCCGTTCTGGGCAGCAGAGCTAGCAGTGATGTTATGAACCTGGCTGTTGCTGATTTCGCCTGAGAAGCCACCCCACCCATTTCCCCTCCAACCAGAATCCAAAGTGAGATATCAGTTTGAGAAGGGGATTATCCTTCCTGAGCCATTTACTTGGTCTGATGGCCACCTATTCACTTTCTGCCTATGTAACCCTGACCTCCACCGTGACGAACTCATAAAAATACAGTCCATAACATTCTCGGTATTGCATATCCTTCACAATGAATCCATACCGACGGATGCAAAAAGCAGTGCCTCAGAAGCTTCAGATGTATGCACTTCCTGCACGCAAAGCTGTCAGGGACACATTGTGGAAAAGGAGCACACCACAAGTCAGAGGTCTCCTGTCATGTCTTCTCTTTAAATCGACCTCGTTAATCCCATGAAGAGAATTTAAAGTGCTAGCTATCTTCGTTCATTTCAAACATTTCTATGTTAATCAAAAGCCCCGCTCTTTCCTGAAGCTGATGTATTATACTGTAAAAACTGTTGAAATACTTTACAGGTATCACTCATATATTGACGGTTTTCATTTGGACAGTCTGATTTTTGAAAATCCCGAAATAAAATTGAGTTTCAGTTTTACATTCTCCTGTCTCCACTCAACTTGTGTTTTTAGCCTAGATCCACAGCACTCTCATTGACCCAAGCAACACACAGTATTACTTTATTTTCTGTTCACACCTACATTGTTGTAGAGAGGATGATGTTGGAAGAACGCAGAAAGCCTGGAAGCACCAGGAGGTGGAAAAGTCAACGTTTCTATTGGAAATCTTATTCAGGACTGTTTTCTTCACCTTCCAGATGCTGCCTGGCTTGCTGTGTTTTTCCAGCCTCCTGCCTATCTCCATTTGATTACAGCACCTATACTGACCTCAGCCTTCTGTACTCTTCTAATGCATCTCAATTGGAGTTCAGGGAACAGCATCTCGTCTTTCAATTCAGCTGATTGTAACCCGAGACACGACATGGACTTCATAATTCCTGAAAATGTGCTGTAATCGAGGCAATAAGGAACATTGAAAGGAAGTTTGCAGCTAATTTAGAATGACGATTTCGTTGTATAAAGTCATGAACGAGGTGATTGGGAGTAAATGTGATAGTTCGAAAAAACGACGAGTTGTAATTTGGACGAATCTGCGCTCCGTCTCAGACCAGTATCCCCTTCCTCAGCTGCAGGACCCACAACTGAGGACATACTAAAACGGTGATCTAAAATGTAATTTGAATATGTTTCTTCTTTTCAATTTTCAACAATATTGGAGATATTTTCCACACACCAAACATACCAAACTTTCTCTTCCACAGTTAAATGCCAATGATATTCGGATTCTGATGATTCTGCAGATTGTAAAAACATATTCTTGAGATCCCGGTCTCAACTGTTCACAATTAATATTATGTAGAATGAATTCACAACAAAAGACACAGTCAATGCACGATGAATACTAAAGACAAATGTTTCTCTTGATCTCAGTTTGCTGCATAAATGCTCCTCCTCAAAATGCCCGCCACCAGCCAGGAAGTGCACATGCGCATGTGCCTGGTATTCATTTCTCCACACAAAGATTGCGGACATTACCCGGTCCTTGCACTACCGGAGGCCTATGGCCTTTTTTTCCATTTCCTGAAACCATGGGACTAAGAGTTCCTAATACTAGACTAGCGAACTATTCCAGTTGCATATAAAATCTACCAGTTCAAACTGACTCAATTTTCTCCGGTTTCCACTGTCACACCCCCTTAACCGTCTCCTGCTCCTGCACTCACTGTGTCTCCAGTCACATGACACTGCCCAGGCGTTCGGTCGATATCCACGCCCGCCTTGCACTCCCATTGCTAATAGGACGAGCCGTCTCAGCTTGGTTGGCAGCCACGCCCCCTCCTCCTCATGACCCAAAACTGCCATCAATTAGCAGGGTCTAATTGTGAGGTCAGTGGCGGGATTCTTCCTCTGTCTGACGTAAATTCGTAAGGTGTGCAGATGGTGACAATCAGGAACAACGAGCTGAAGTTTCGGTGAAAGCTGAGCAGGTCTGGCAGCATCTGGGAAGAGAAATCAGAGTAAATGTTTCAGGGCAAGTGACCCTTCCTTAGAAAGGATGGCAGCTGGGAAAAAATAGAATCGCTACATAATCCCTACAACGTGGAAACACGCCCTTTGTCTCAGCAAGTCCACACTGACTCTCTGACTAATATCCCACTGCCCCGATACTCTGCATTTCCCCTGACAAATTCACCTCACCGACACATCCCTGAACACTATGCGCAAATTACCATTGCCAATTCACTTGACCTGCACACCTTTGAACTGCAAGAGATAGGAGATAAAGAGTAAACAAAGATTGGGACAGAGCCCACATAGAGACAGGGACATTTGGAAGGACATAGTAGTGCATAACGATCTGGGTGGGAGGGTGAATACCTGTTAATGGAGGCGGCAGGAACCTGCATCTGCCAATATCTCAGATGCAGCAGAGCTGGAGGAATTGGGAATACGGGATATCATCTTTGCAGGAGCTAGGGTGGGAGCAGGTGTACTCCAGGTAGTTGTGAGAGTTGCCATGTTTTAAAAAATGCCAGTGTTGAGAAGATCGTCGGTGGTGGAGGTGGAAAGGCCCAGGAAGGGGAGGGAAGTGTCAGAGATGATTGAGCTGAATTTAAGATCGGGTTTAAATCTGTTGGTGAAGTTGATCAACTGGTCAACCCCCTCGGGGGATCATGGGGTGTCGCCACTGCAGTCATCAATACAGTGGAGGAAGAGGTGGGAAGAGGTGCCGGTATAACGACGGAAAATGGAACGTTCTACATAGCCAACAAAAAGGCAGGCATAGCTGGGGCCCATGCCGGTGCCCATGCCTACCCCTTTCATCTGGAGGATGTTGGAGTTTCGAAGAGGAAGTGTCAATGGTGAGGACGAGTTCAGCCAAACGAATAAGAGTGTCAGTGGAAGGGTACTAATGGGGATGGTAGGAGAGGATGGCCGTGGAAGACCTGGTCATAGCGGATGGAGACATAGAGGGACTGGGTGTCCATGGTGAAGATGAGGTATTGGATTCTGGGGAAACAGAAGTCTAGAACGAGGTGAAAGGCATGGGTTGTGTCTCGAGCATATGTGGGGAGTTCGGCGACGAAGGTGATTTGACAGTATCGAGGGTAGGTGGAGACGATTTCACTGGGGCAGCAGCAGGCTCAGACAATGAGTCGGTCGGGTTAGATCGGCTTGTGAATCTTGCGACGGAGGAAGAATCGGGCGGTGCAGAGTTTCCAAAATATGAGGTTACGTATGGTCTCAGAATTAATGGTTAGGTACCGGGGATGAGGTCACGGTCGAGGAAGCGGTATGAGGAGGTGTCTTCGAGTTGGAGCCTTCCTTCCCCGGAGTTGATGTCAGTGCACCATACTACCACTTCACCCCCTTTTTCCAGCGAGGTTGGAATTGGTCCCGAGAGAGTGGAGGGCTGTGTGTTGTAAGGGTGATGAGAGGTTGGAGTGGGGGAAGGAGGTAGACAGGATAGACAGTTGGAAATGAAGAGATCGAGAGGCGTAATACACCAGCGCGTGGAGTCCACGTGGATGGGGTCTGTTGGAGGCAGAAGGTGGGCGGGAGTCCTAAAAAAAAGTAAGCTCAGAGGCGGAGCTGGGAGAAGTGTTCGATGTCACGGCATGTATTGAATTTGTTGATGTGTTAATGGAAGGGGATGAAGGTAAGACATTTTCTGGGGACTGTCCATTTGTCTTCAGTGCGGAGGAGGTCTGGGAGATGGAGAAAACTCAGCAGGGGTGGGAGCTAGGATGGGGGTGCGTGTGTATGCGGAGCCTGTATCTGGGGTTGGAGTGGCGGTGGGCGAAGAAGGGTGGAGTCATCAGAACAGGTGATGTTCCACTCAACGTTCTTGGGGGGCGGAGATGGTGACTGTGGTATCTGTCGGGGAGTGTGTCAGCAGTATACAGGTGAGTGGCATTGGTGGGAGCAGAAATGCTGATGGCGATGGATGGGGGCATATCACAAGTCGCGTGACATCAGCAATTCCGTGAGAGGTGGAATTGATGTCATGCGTGATGCATGTGAAATTGTTAGTGGCTGAGGACTCGACCGCAATGCGAATGGAATGGACGTTATTGATCGCTGTGAGCATAGTGGCTGCATCAGCTTCGTGGTTAATGGTGGCCGAGCAGTTCCCCATCATGAGGGAACACTCATAAGGAGCGTTGGTTATGGAGCTGGGTATATAAAGGTTTGTTGTACTTCCAGTTTTTGATGTTTGAGTTGGAGGAGAAATACTGTTGGATGAAACTATGAATTTTTCGTAGGGTACAGTACAGAACGGGGCCTTTGCATTTCTGAGAGAGGGTAGCTCTCAGTTGAGTCATAGCTTGACACCTTTTCAATCCCACGTGTTTGAATATGGCCTCCAACGAATCTCATCCACGTCACGCACCCGTGCCGTCAAACCCCAGCCCTCCAACTGCAACAAGGATAGAATCCGCCGGTGCTCAACGTCCACACCCCCACCATATTTCGCATAAACCGGATCATGCACTGACATTTCCACTGCAGAGAAATGGACCATAACACCAGAGTTATATTTCCCTACCCAATCCTATCCGTTTTCTGCAAAGACTATTCTTTTCATGACTACGTGGTCAGGTCCACGCCCCCCAACAACGCACCTTATCCTACTGGCATCTTCTTCTGCTACTGCAGTCATTGAAATACCTGCGCCCACATCTCCCTCCTCACCTACAACCAACGCCCCAAAGGAGTCTTCCTCATCTATCATAGTTTCACCTGCATGCCCACAAATGTCATTTATTGTATCCATTTCTTCCAATGCCATCTCCTTTACATTGGAGAGACGGACCATGTGCTCGCAGAGCGCTTTAGAGAACATCTCTGAGACACACGCAACGATCAACGCACCGTCGAGTGGCCGAACATTTGAACTCCCTTTCCAATTTTGCTAATGACATGCAGTTCCTGGGCCTCCTCCACCGATACTATATTTCTGCCCGACGCCTGGAGGAAGAACGCCTCATCTACGATTTCGGAACATTTCAACTCCAGGACATCAATGTGGACTTCGCCATTTTTCTCATTACCCCTCCATCCCCACTTTCAATGTGTTCCAAACTGCCAGCTCAGCACCATCCTCTTGACTTGCTCGACCTGCCAATCTTCCATCCCACCAATCTGCTCGACTTTCCTCTCCGAACTATCATCTTCGTCCACACCTCCATCCATCTTTTCCACTTTCAGCTACCTTCTCACCAGCACCACCCCACTCCAATTTAACTCTCCACCCTGGAGGGTCCCAGTCTCATTTCTGATAAAGGGCCCCTGCCTGAGTTTTGCTGCTCCTTGCATGCTGCCCGACTTGCTGCGCGTTTCCAGCACCACTCTAATCTTGAGTACCGTCGTCAATCAGTAAGGTGCTATTGTGAGTTGAGTGGCCCGACTCTCCCTCTCTCTGCCCTGGGATGGTCTACATCGTTCACAGTGAATGCGGAAGTATCACAGATCAAAGATGATTGGGCTATTCCGTACATTGGGTTGAACTCGCTCCCTCTGGAGATGCTGCAAATCTGTCCCAACTCCCCTGAATTTTCCAAAGCCCTCAAATTTTTCCTTCCAAATTTAACATGCAAATCTTTTTTTTGAGAATTGCTGCTGAATCTGCACCCAGCTGCTATTCAGACTGGGCAAAATGCTCACAACTTACAGAGTAACATAATCTTCACATTTTCACAACCGCATTATTTGCTAATTACTTGAGAGGGGTTAATACAACATGTTTAAATGTGAATAATTTCTCTCTCTATGAAAATTAAATGTATTGTGTTAAAATTAACGCAGAATCGATATCACTGCTCAAACTTCTCAGCTCCAAGGAGAATTACCTGAGCTTCTGTTTGTAGACCTTCAGTCTGAAAAACAACCCTCAAACATTGCTATCTGTATGCAATTGACAAGCTCACCCTGAATCCCATGTGCCTCAAATTTATTCATTTGTCTACGATGCAGAATTTAGTCAAACGCTTTACTAAGTTGCAAATAAAAGATGTAGTCCTTTGTGCCCTCCTCGGGCTTCTTGGTTGCCCTATCAAAAAAAAACTCAAACAAATTTGTGAGACACCCTCTGGCAAAACCATGCTGACTATACATAATCATTCCATGCCTCACCAAATGCATGCAAATCCTAGCCTTCAGAATCACCTCAAAAGACTTGCTCAACATCGAATCACAGATCTATGATTCCCAGGCTTCTAACTTAGATCGCTTCTTAAACAAAAATAAAACACATGCCACTTCCAGTCATCAGGATTTTCACCCATAGCTATACATTACATTAATATCTCTGCAAGGATCACTGCGACTTCTACCCTGATATCCCACAATCCATTCAGATACACTATAGCAAGTTCTGGAAATGTATCTACCTTTATGTTTTCTTAGAATATATTTGGATTATCCTTGACCTAATTTTCCAAGGCTACCTCAAATCTTGACATTGCCTTCCTGATATCCCGAGACTAAAATCGTGGAATCACATTTGCAGAGAGACAATCTGTCAGAACTGTCCCACAGTCCAGCAAAATTTAATGAATTCTCACAAGTGCATTTGCTATTTACCCCGCTACATCTTTTATGACCCTGGGATGCATTCCATCCGGGCCAGGAGACCTGTCTACCTTTAGGTTGGCAGCTTTCCCAACATTACTTGTTTGCTAATCATGATTGTTTCTGTGCAGTCATCTGCTATTGTCTCCATAAGTCTGCAAAATTTAGATCAGGAGAGTCTAGAGACAATTTGCTGCTGCCATAAGACAAAGCTGTTGGGTGCAAATTCTTTTCACGAGTATGTAGAATCTTAAGACTTATTATAATGTAAGGCGAGAAAGTTTTGAAAAATATATTAGGACCATTGTTTTACTTTTACACAGATAGTGGATCGTGTATGGAAGTAATCTCCAGAGGAAGTGGTAGATGTGGGAGTTACAATGCTTAAATATATTTGGACAGATGAATGAACCAGAAACGTTTGAGGGATTTTGACCAAACACAGGCGATTCGGAAGGCTTTAGTTGAATTTATGGTCATTATGGAGTGGTTAGACCATCAGGTCTCGGACATCTCCCAATCATACACACACACATTTCTATCAATGTCAGCACTTCTAGCTTCACAAACCTCCCTGTCACAATTATCTCATCCAGCCTCTCAACGCTCCCTGTCATTGTCAAAACCTCCTTAAATCTGGCCGATCTTAATATTCCTACAACCATCACTCTCCGTAGAACCTCCACCAGACAACACAACCCTCTCTAGATTCCCCAACCGCTCAGTTTGGCTCTCTTCCCACCTTCAGTCCCACCAGCACTAATTTTATGTCCCATATTATCAGATCCCTACTACTCTGCCGATCTGTGCAACCTCTACTAGACCGTACAACTCTTTCACGTTTTCTGACTCCCTGCAGTGATTTCAAACCTCCGCAATTCTTCAAACATCATTAGACTCTATACCCCGCCCTATCATTTTCAGCCGCTACCAGAATTTTTCTTGCCTGTGTACACCATCGAGTTCATATAAGCCTCTTCCTTCCTTCGTGTTCTTCACCCCCGACTCTCCTCTCCATTTCTGCGAATTCTACCTATAATTGTACTCTCCCAATTTGTGCAAATATGGCAAATTCACACACGAGCAAGCGAAAACAAAACAGAATCGTTTTCCATGATATCGAAGACCAAACATACAATCCCCTTTATTGGGTTGCCCTTACAGAAATCGCTATCTGTGAAACGTCCTTCATCCCCAGATCCTCTGACGTGCTGAAACCTGACACTCAACTCAGCAACCCTCTTTATTTCTTAACATTGTTCAGTCTCCACAACCATCCCTATCAGCATAATCTCCTCCAGTCCCTACAATAGTCCCGAATTCTGTAACCTTTTTAAAATGCGAACATCCTCCTTGTCTGTGTGAACTCCTTCAGTTTCTATTTACCTCCCTATCGCCGAGAATATTTTGAAACTTCCATTTGTTTGTTAACAGCTACTTTCACTGAATCCCATCCAATTTTTATCAGCGACTGTCACCTCTCACAACCCTCTCTATGACTGTGAATTCCTCCAATCTCAACAAGCCTCCCCATCACGTCACATCTTCCAGCATTCACAACGGCTCACTCTCTCTGAAATATCTTCCAGAGAATAAAATCATCTTTATCTCTAACATACTCCAGTCCATACCGTTCTCCCGATCCCTGTAAAGTTCTCCAATGCATATCATTGTCCCTTTTACGTGTAGCATTCTCCAGTCCATCGTAACCTCCTTATTCCTGTAATATTCTCCAGACTCTGCCACCCAACCCTATTCCTGTAACATTCTCCAAAATATTATACCCTCCCTATCCATGTTTTCTTCCCCAGACACCGCAGCTTTTATCAAATGTACCACTTGCTATTTTCCTCCGAATGAGTAGGGTATGGAAACAATGAAACACCTGTAACACTCCACAACCCGACATGCCTCCACATCTCTGGAATCTAATCTCGGCCCCTCTATCTCTGTAAAATACCACAAGAAAGAGAGCTATTTAACCCGTGAACATTCTCTAGAGCTTTTACCTATCCTTCTATCTGTCGCATCATCGACGCCTGAACACCTCATTAAATCGATCATCTCTCTCCATTCGGCAAAGCCCCACTAACACTGAAACACTACCTGTATTTGCAACAAGGCAGATGAAACGACATAATTTACCGAAGTGATCACATATGGTCGTATTGTCATACTGGAGAGGTGACTGTACAATGACAATAGCTGGGAAGTGAATATTGAACAGTTGTCTGGATTTTAGTGTTATTAGCAAAAAAGTTAAACAAGATCAAATTGTGTTGTGAAGAAAGGATGTGGTAACTGCTTTAGTTAGACAGTCAATTTATGTGGGAATCAAAATGTGGAGTAATTTTCCGTTGAAGTGTAAAATAGCACGGACATTAACCGTCGTCCGGAATTTCTTTATTGGCATCAAGCAGTGATGGCACAATAAATATGGTTTCATGTAGGAGATTTAATGCACTTTCTCCAAGCGTAGTACAATAACTGTGTGTGGCAGTAGTCAACATTCCAACTGGATAACTAATGTGCATCAGTTATTTAATGGATGGAATTCTGGATTATGTACCAGATGGCTTTCTGGAACAGCATGTCAAGGAGCCATCAAGAGAATGGACGATTGTAGATGAAAAGATGTGTAATGCGAATTATCTAATAATCATACTGTAATACATCTTTGTGGTCATAGAAGTAGAATGTTATAGATTATTTGAATTCAAAACAGACATTGTTCAGTCCACAAGATGGAGGAGAATGAGACAATTTCACAAACGAGTATGTTCTGCCATTCAACAAGATTATTGCTGATGCGATAATTCCAAATTCTACTTTCCTACCTTTTTCAGGTATTTCTCGTTTACCTGATTATTTGCACTCTGACCAACTTTTCTGTAAATATAGTTCATGACGCAGCCTTGATAGCCCTCTGCATTAAGGAATCCAACAAATTCACAACCCTCTGATGAATAAATTCCTCCTGATCCCCGTCTTGAAAGACTGAGGCTTTTTTAGGTTTCGATGCCCTCCGGTTGCAGATCCTCACACAATGAAAACCAAAGCACGTGGCAAAGACAATTATTCAGGGTAAGGTTCTGGAATTTTTGGACATAGACTTTGGTAATTTATCTGCCGATGCTTGTTTTGTCCCACATGTCATGAAATGGAGAGTGGTTGATAATTTGACTACACAATTTTCTTGGTCATTGCAGACAGACAAATGCAAAGTGGTGTACTTCTGTTTGGAAGTCTGTGGATAATGGTGTTTTGCAATGACCAGCGCTGCGATTTCTGTTCGTAACTCAATTCACTGATTAAGATGAAAATTTCAGTGGTCTGATTAGTAATTTTTCGGACGACATTTAGAAGGGCATGTATTATTGAAGGTTAGTTGCGATCATTGTAGATCGTAAGGAATGATGTTAAAGGAAGCAGCAGCACATAGGCTAGCTGGAACGCTGGGCAGAGAAATGGAAAATCGCATTTCATCGGGATAATTGTGAGACGATGCATTTTGAGAAGTCACGTGCAAGAGAAAATTACACTGCAATGATCAGACCCTTAGGAAAATTGATATGCGTCGTCTTGAGTGCAAATGCATAGCTCCCTGAAAATAACACCAGAGCACAGTACACTGAAAAGAAAAAGCATGGCACATTTAGCGTCATCAGTCGCATGATTGAGTACAGACGTTTGCATGTAATGCTTTCACCTAATAAAACTGCAGGACCGCTACGTTTGGAATACTGTGTGCAGTTCTCATTGGCAGATTGCAGCAAATTTGTGGAGCTTTTGAAAAGACGCAAAATAGGTTTACCATCATATTACCTGCATGTTAACTGTCAGGGTAGTTTGGACACAGCGTTGCTTGAATGTCGGATTCTGAGAGGGGACATGGTTCAGATTATACCATTAGGAGATGTGCGGGTTGTATAGATAGTCAGAGTCTCTTTTTCCAAAGTGGAAATGTCAAATACGAGGGTGTCTTTGTTTAACGTGAGAGTGATAAATTTTAAATGAGATGAATGAGGCAAGTTTTAACTGCACAGAGGGCAGAAGCTGGTCAGCAGGTGGTAAGAGCGGTTGTGTGGAATATTTTAAACTTGCATTTAGACAGAAACATGAGGAGGCAGAGAATGGGGGCATATGGGTCACATATGATGGTATCAGTTTCGAATACTTTCAGGATGGCACAGCCAATTTGGGCTGAAGGTGTCTTTGCTGTGTTGTACTGCTCATTTTTAGAACTCTCGGCAACTATCCTGGCAAATCCCTTCAGAGTCTTGGATGTTTCATTCAATTTGTCTCGCATTCTTTTGAAATCGAATGGATTCCAGCTCAACTTTCTCAACCCAGTGTGATTAGATCATGCCTCCATTCTCATGTTCTGAGTGAACCTTCTCTGCCCTGGGTCAAAAGAAAGACTATCTTTCCTTTTAGGTACTCACATAGTTCATAATATTTGAGGTGAGGTCTGATTCATCACTTGCAACAAGACCTTCCTATTTTTAGACTACATTCCCTTTGTCATAAGCATTTGGTCTGCTTTTTCTATTACTTACTTTTCCAGATTGAGACACAATGGATTCAAAAGCCCTTTGTACTGCCAGTCTGAACCCAAACCTCGTTAGCCTGACCAGAGAGCAGGAACATGCTGGAATGTATTCCGAAGGATTTGATATTAAACAATGAGTGGTCCTTTATAAACAATGGGATGCACATGGTTTATAAAAGGAGAACGTTTTTAAATCTGTTAGACTTTACATTTTGGAGTGGCCAAAAATGGAAGAATAGTTAAATGTGGGAGAGAAGAGTGTTGATATAGGTAATATCTGAGGTTTCAGAAGCACTTGAACAAGTATCAAGACCAGCTGAAGATCAGCTAAACTCCTTAAAGTTTAATGGGCTATCAAATGGGAATATATTTGATGGGGGATATCCAAAACAAGTACTTTGCGTTAGTATTTACTGAGGAGAAAGCCAGTGAGAGTGTGGAACGAGAGGAAATAAAAGTTACATCATGAAAAGAGTTCACATTGGAGACCCAGAGGCCCTCGATGTCTTCAAATGCAAAAAAGGTAAATAAAACTTTTGAACTTGTGATAAGCTAGGGTTGATAGTACAGCGCACTTCCCTGAGATTTTTTGTATAATCTACATCCACTGCGGACCAGTCTGACTGTTGGCAGGGGTAGGTACGTTGTTTGATGAGATTCTGAGAGACAGGATCATCATGCACTTGGAAAGGCAAGTACTGATAAGCGATAGTCATCATGGCATTGTGCCTGGAAAATGATATCACAAGTAATTGATTGATGTTTTGTGGAGGAAGTAAGGTGATAGATCAAGGCGAATCAGTAGATGTTGTCTACATGAATTTAACAAGGTCTTTGACGAGGGTCCACATTTCAGATTGTTCTATTGGATTTCATCACACAGAATTCGGGTCCATTCAACAACTGGATTCAAAATAGGTTCATAGAGTGTTGCTGCTCAAACTGCAGGCCTGTGACCAATGGTGTTCTATGGGTTTCCACTGTTGTGCATCATTTTAAAAGTAATTTGGATGAAAATATAGGAGGTGTCGTTACGTTAGCAGTTTGTAAATGATTTTGAAATTGGTGTTAAAATGGAGAAGTGAAGAACGATATCTAAAAATTTAACAGAATGAACAGTATTGCTGGGCAAGTGAGTTCAAGACGCAGACTAGAAACAATCCTTGTAATTATAGAACAGTGAGCCTTACTTTAGTTGTCGGTAAAGTGTTGGAAAAGGTTAAAAGAGATAGGATTTATAATCATCTAGAAAAGAATAATTTGATTAGGGACCGTCAGAACTGTTTTGTGAAGAATCAGTCGTGCCTCACACACTTAATTGAGCTCTTTGTGAAGGTGACCGAACTTGTAGATGAGAGTAAACCGGTTGATGTGGTGTATATGGATTTAAGCAAGACTTTCGATAAGGTTCCCCATAGTAGGCTATTGCACAAAATGTGGAGGTATGGGATTGTGGGAGATATAGCAGTTTGGATCAGTAATTGGCTTGTTAAAAGAAGATAGAGGGTGGTTATTGATGGGAAATGTACATCCTGGAGTACAGTTACCCGTGGTGTACTGCAAGGTGTTGGGTACACTGCTGGACGTCATTTTTAAAAGCGACCTGGATGAGTGCGTAGAAGGATGGGTTAGAAAATTTGCAGATGACACGAAAGTCGGTGGAGTTGTGGAAAGTGACGAAGGATGTTGTAGGTTACAGAGAGACATAGATAAGCTGCAGAGCTGGGCTGACAGGTGGCAAATGAAGTTTAATGAGGACAAGAGTGAGATGATTCACTTTGGTCGGAGTAACCAGAATAAAAAGTACTGGTCTAATGGTAAGATTCTTGGTAGTGTAGATGAGCAGAAAGATCTCGATGTCCAGGTACACAGATCCTTGAAATTTGCAACCCAGGTTGACCGGGCTGTTAAGAAGGCATGCAGTGTTTTAACTTTCATTAATAGAGGGATCGAGTTTCAGAAGAATGTGGTTATGCTACAGCTGTACGAAACGCTAGTGTGGCCGCATTGGAGTATTGTGCACAGTTCTGGTCACTGCATTAAAGGAAGGAATTGGAAGCTTTGGAAAGGGTGCAGAGGAGATTTACTAGGGTGTTGCATGGTATGGAGGAAAGTACTTACAATGAAAGGCTGAGGGACTTGAGGCTGTTTTCGTTAGAGAGATGAAGGTTGAGAGGTGACTTAATAGAGGCATATAAGATGATCAGAGGGTTAGATAGGGTGGACAGGGAGAGCCTTTTTCCAAGAATGGTAACAGCAAGCATGAGCAGGCATAGCTTTACATTGAGGGGTGATAGATATAGGACAGATGTCAGAGTTAGTTTCTTTACTCAGAGAGCAGTAACGGTATCTAATGCTTTGCCTGTAACGGTAGTAGATTCGCCAACTTAAAGTACAGTGAAGTCATCATTGGACAAGCAAATGGACGTACATGGAATAGTGTAGAGTCGATGGGCTTTAGATTGATATGACAGGTCGGCGCAACATCGAGGCCCGAAGGCCCTGTACTGCGCTGTAATTTTCTATTTTCTGTGTAATATGTTCTCTATTAGGGTCTTGGGGAGCATTGTTGACCAAGATTGGTCTTATTATACCTACGGGTTTAATTGCTGTCGCCTTCGTCTTTTGCTGTGCTTTACTTTTTATTTTTTTTTAGTTCTCGGCACTACACGGCAACTTGTTTTCATTTCAGCTACTCCCAGATTTGGTTCCTATTCTGACGGATACCCACCACTCTACTATTATGATGTGACAACTGCCACCGTGCAAAGATTATTTCCACGTGGGGACATCGATAATACTTCTGAAGAACGCGTGGGGCCTAGATTGTGAGGGTTCTTTGGTCTTTTTCCTGGAGACAAGGTTTTTGGCCCAAGGGACACAAGAATGGAGGAAGAACACGTAACGCATCAGACTCCGAAAATTATTTAGTGCGTATTGGAACCTGCGTTGTTTGTATTTGACACAAGGAGGGCTGTGTTTATTGTCTTCCTTCTCTCGGCGAGATCAGTACGTCTCAAAGGGGGAATATTGGAAAATAAAGAGCATGAAAGCATCAGAAGGCGATTTGTTTCAAGGAGTCTGTGGAATGAATGATGTGATCAGAATAGTGGAATGTTCTGACATCAATTAGCAGTGTAAGGTAGAGGCTGAATGGATACCATGGCGAGATGAGATAACACAGTTAGTAAAGTTAGTAGTTCGTACAGTCAGCTTGAGACAGAAGACTATTGTAATAGATGGAGTAGCTAAATATCTAATGATGGCATTTTAGTCTAGAATGGAAGATTGCTGTGGCAGAGATGATAATAAATAAGCAATTTTAATGTTAGAATTACATTAAGTGGAATATCGGAAATTCTATTTGGGCACAACTAAAGAGTTAATGGGAACGAGCATCACTGGTTTATTGTGCAGCTGGAGTTAGGTATTTTCGATTAACATGGTTGGACATACTGGTAATCTAACAGAAACAGGATAATAAAAGATATGAAAAGTAACACGGACCCTGAGGTTCGTTGGCATTAGAGAATCTACTTTCTGAGTGTTACGGTTTTTTGTTTGCAAATAAGATACCAACTTCTTGAAGAACTCTCTGTGTCTCCAGGTGATTCTCCACAATTTCACCACAACACTTCTTCCTCCAAATTCTCCGTTACTGGTTTTGTTGTTTTCCACTGCATTTTGGAACAATTCTCTCTCGTGCTGCCTTTCCGTGATTTACCCCTTCAATTCCTCCCTCCTCTTCTTTGGTTCAGCTTCTCTTTCCTCATCCACAGCCCATTTAATCTCTCCTCCTATTTCCACAGTTCCCTTTATAAAAGGACATTGCTTAGTGTTTCCTGTGTTAGAGTAAAAAGGCGGTTTGCCTACCCTTTGCAAGTCTGGATATGAAGGAGACTTGTATTCCTTACCTTCAGTTTTCATAGGCCGCTTCTGTTGTGCTTTGGCAGTTTGCGTGCTCCCAAAAGGCGCCTGTTATGCTCTTACCAATTTTAGTTTTCTCCCCCCTTCTGATTTTTTTAATATTTCTAACTCCGGTTCCCTTTCCAGATTTTACTTTTTAGAATCACCTCTGATTTCTGATTTTTAATTAATCCACCAATTTCAGCACACATATTTATACCTTCTTTTGGCCAATTGGTTAGCAATTCTTAGGGGTTTTTTTATGTCTTGGAGAACATCACAATGTCATTTTTTGAGACTGGGTATATTTTACCCAATATTTCAACTATGCCTCCTTTACCCATCCTGACATGCAATTCAGTGCAGCTAATCTATTGTCTCATTTCTCACATTTCACTCCCCAATGTCTCACCAGTCTGATAATGAAGTGTGAATTATTATTATCAGTATTCGCTAAATGCACAACTTATAATCACCCCTTATCGATCTTCAGCCCTAAACTTCCTTGGTTATACCTAATTAATAAAATGCAATCTGTCCTCGTTCGCTCTTCCCATATGGACCCTTAATCTTCTAGGACATTACCCTCAGAACATGCGAGGACTTTTTCCTGCACGGTCCGTTCAGCCCTCGCCACCAGCGATGCGTTATACACAGTGAGTTCCTTTGCCTTGCCTTTTCAGCCCCTTGTCACCTGTGATGCGATATTCATGGGGAATTTCTAACACCGCGTGAAATTTAATTACAGCCAACTTCTACTTTTCATTCCCACTAAACCCAGTGCATAGTCATCTCGATCAACCCTCTGAGTCTCCTCAAATCTCAATTTATGATCAACCTTCTTGGACAGTTGCAGTTGAGAGAACCACCACCAGTTTTCCTACACGCCTGCGTTCCCGAGGACCTCCATCACTCAGCAGAATTTTTCCGAGTTAACAGTGAAACACTTACCTTTTTAGCGGGTAGCCACATTTATAGCGTCAGGCTTAGGAGTGTCCCCGACCAATCGTGATGCGCCCTCAGGTCGCTGCCACTTTCGGGTCGGTTTCTTCCCGATCGTGCCAACTATGTCAACGTCGTCGTGGTTGGATGTACCAATCAGAATATCCAGGAAACACAGATTATTCCTCAAGGTGAAAATCCTTTATTTGCAAACAGAAGGTATGGTCATCAGAGAAGTTACCTCTGGAAGTCCCCGAACAGCGAGAGTAATCTAATGCTTGTGTTAATCTAAAAGCCACGCCCTATCCCCATTACATTAGCATAACCAATCGCACTATGCCTTCATTATATCTCTTAACCAATCAGTCTCTGCCAAAATTGTCTTTTGGATGACTGCAGATTTGCCGTGGTTATTTTGTTCACCTTTTGTCACCTCATAGGTCACAGTCACGACAGGCTGACTCAAGTGCACAAACCAGACGTAACACTTGAGCAACATCCCAGCAAGTGTTACTTTGTAGTTGTATACTCACATTTACGATCAGCAGATGCGGTGGGCTGAACAGCGTCGTAATACTTTTTCATCTTGTGGCTCGAGATTTTCTTCTGATGAGATTGGGATTTGTGCCCCCAATAACAGCGAAGGCAGCAGAAACTGCTAAATGGTGGCAATGTCAATCCTGGAGTATATACTTTCCTTGTTCTACAGACATCTCATCAATTCCCTCAGTAATTGTCAAAAAGCGACCTGCACTTTCCTCTGTAACTGCAACCTTGACATTTTCTTATGCAGATTGCTCCGCAAATGTTTCTCATCACCACTGTGAAGCTGATTGAAGACAACCAGAACGTTCTGAAAATGATAAGCAGGTCAGCAGCACTTTCAGCTCTGATGAAATAACATGAAGCTGAAACCTGAACTTTGTGTCTTTTCTCTGCAGATGCGGCACAGTATGTTATATTTTCTGAGATGCTTTTTTTAAAGGAAGCTCGCATTCCCAGAGTCTCCAGTCTCTTTTGTTTGAACAATACTCGGGGACGCCTGAAGACATTTTGAGATGAAAGCCGGGCAAAAGTCTTCACAGACATAGTGGAGATCCAATGTGATCTTCACTGCATTCTGAAGTCAAATGTCGTAAAAAGGCTTTTATTCGGTTTGACGACCTGTTTCAGGGATTCAGATATTGGGCGATTTTCAGGTTTGTCCACCAGTGGATTTTAATGACACGATTTATAGCTTTAGCCTAACTGTTCATGTGAAGATGGGTCGTGAGTCTGCATTTTCCTCTCCTGCTGTTGAATTAAGTCCATTCTCTCTGTGAGAGGAAATGGATTGCTGTTGGTTGGAAAAATTTCTTTTTTCAATCAACTGTCACCTGCTTTACGAGGAAGAGGTGGATCTACTGTTAAATTGAAATGTAAATGAAATAGCAGCCCAGAAGGATACGGTTCTGTGTTTAAAGCCCGTGACGAATATATTGTGTTTGGGCACACTACATCCCTGCAGCATTGTTTCAATAGAGACTTGACAGGAAAGCGTCAGATATACCTGAAAGCTACTGACCAGTCAGTAACCCCACACAACGAGCTCCAACGTGATGAAAACCCCGAGCGGTACACTGCTGCCTAACACCATTATCCTGTCATGGCTTGATCACAAAGATTCCAGATTTTCAGAGAGACACATTCCCATTCAGACGCAAGCCCGCAGCCAATGGAGCACTGCTGTGCCGGCTGAAGAGAAGTGATCGATCCCAAATGAGAAAATATTGCAAACAAAGGAGTTTGAAAAGCTGCGTTCTTTCTGTCTCTCTTCTGTACGCGCTCTCTCTGGCTGTCTTTAATAGTCTTCTCCCTTTGTCCACTTGGTTATCAGTCCCTTTGAGTCCGTCATTATGGCTTTCTCCACGTCATTCTTTGAGTCTCGCTCTTCTCATGTTCCAACTTTCTCGTTTAGCCATCCTGCTCTGAACTGAGGTGATTGATTCCAGCCTGCATGTCAAAGGGCAGACGCGGGAAATATTCTCGACTCTCCTTCCGACACAACGAGACAGATAGAGAAGATTTGGCTCTGCTTTGGGGATATGGGGTAGGTTCCAACACAGATGCACACAGACACCTTACAACAAAATTCTTACAAACATAATGACAAACCAAGTGTCAAACTGTATTACTGCATTTGGGTCGTTAGGACATTGATGTTCTTGTTCCAAACAAAACTGATCCACTTTTCCAACTCCGTATGGAGTAGCACAATGAAGAATGCATCCGATTGAAAAGCCACACCTTGTGGGTTCATATCTGGATTGTTTCTACTTCACAATTAATCTTTCTAATTGCCCGAAACCAGGGATGAGGCCAACATTCCGCATCTGCAGGAACGACAATCCTTTCACGGTCTCACATCAACAAATGTCACTGAGAACATTAGAGTCAATCTTCCAGCGCTCTCAGAGGAGGGGAAGCTGAAATAGTCCCCGCCGCTACTCATAGTCACCTTTTCATTTCCCAGACACACTGACCCAAGTACTGCGGCTCCTGGGAACAGGAATGAATCAAACACCAAAATACAATATCCAGCTTTCTGAAATTTTACAAACTCGATGGGAAAGGGAATCAGAGGCGAATGAAGGTAGAACCTTGTGTCTGAGCAGGGACTGCCAAGACAATTTCTTTTTCTATAAGATAGAGGGACACTGATTCCGATGTTCTTGTAGAAATTAACTACTCAAAGACATTGAAAGGATTCCTATCAGAAGAGTTCTGTTTCTGCTGTTTTCACTATAAGGAAAAATAAAGCCTGATTTCCTGATCTGCAATCGAAGCCAGACTGTGGCGGAAGAAGCGCCAAGTCCTAACCACCAGCAGGAAGGATATAGTTTTGCTTCAATGAATATTTCTTCTGATATAATTTCGGCAAACTGCCTCCAGGTCTCACACGTTCTCTCGCTCTCTCCCACCAGGATCATTCGCTCCATCCCGCTCTGAACAGGTCTTGCTCCTTCATTCACACATACCCACCTAGGCTCCCTCCTTCCCTCTATCCCGGTGTCACTCTTCTGCTTGTAATTTAAAATCCCATCTTGGTCACGCCCCCCGCCCCGGTCTCACTCGTTTGCTCGCACTCTCTCATCCAGTTTCGCTTGTTCCCTCTGTTCCAGTCTCACTATTTGTTCGCTGTCTCCCACGAAGACTTGCTCGCTCCATCTCTGCCGGCGTCACTCACAGTATTCCCCAAACCCTCCAGGTGTCAGTTGCTTGATCACATTCTCCCAGTCAGCTCAGTCGCTCCCACCTGCCACGTCTCACGAGTGCGCTCGCTATCTCCATTCATTGTTCGTCCCCACCTCCCAGTCTCAGTCTTTTTCTCGGTCTCTAACACGCAGGCTCGCTCGCTCCTGTAGAGGAGAAACATATAGAGACCGACAAGGAGATGCAGAGAGTTCTTCAAGAAATTGGTCTATTACTTGAAAACAAAAATCCTCGACACTAAGAAATCAGATTCTCGTCTGCCCACGAAGCTCAGAATCCATGGATCTTTAATTTTTTTATCATGTTTCTGTTAGCTTACCAGCGTGTGGGCGGCAGAATGGCACAGTGGTTCGCACTTCTGCCTCACAGCGCCAGAGACCCGGGTTTAATTCCCGCCTCAGGCGACTGATTGTGTGGAGTTTGCACATTCTCCCCGTGTCTTCTTGGGTTTCCTCCCATAGTCCAAAAATGTGCGGGTTAGGTGAATTGGCCATTCTAAATTGCCCGTAGTGTTAGGTGAAGGGGTAAATGTAGGGGGCTGGGTCTGGGTGGGTTTTGCTTCGGCGGGTCAGTGTGGACTTGTTGGGCCAAAGAGCCTGTTTCCACACTGAAATTATTCTAATCTGAAAAATAATGTCCAACTATATTAATCAAAATACTTCAGTCTAGCTTCACAATAAAACAGTGATGATAGTTACCATTGTCTCTTTGTACATTTTACTTAATGTTCTTCTAATGGCACGGTTAGAGCTACAGTGGTCTTCAATTTCAGGCTAACCTGTCATGATAGATATTTAGATATTTAGCTATTCCATCTATTACAATAGTCTCCTGTTTCAAGCTAACTCTACCAACTATTAATTAGATATTTTAATGTCATGTCCCGAATATTTATTGTCCCAAATCCTGTCAAAATAATATTTCACACAGAAACCTGCTTTATGACTTGAGTTACCTCATCTCGCCAAAGTGACCTTTCAGCCTTAACGATCATCTACTAATTGGTGTAAGAATGCTTCACTATGGTTATCCGATCCTGCATTCCACAGTAGACCGATTACCAGTGGTCTTCATACTTTAACCCTTCCCAAGCTTTCATGTTCATTATTTTCCACATTCCCCACTTTGTGACATACTGTTCTCACCCAGAGAAAGAAGACAATAAGCTCAGCCTCACTTCTTCCCAATACAAGAAATATACATCCGAACACGTCCTAAATAATATTCGAAGTCTGAAATTTAAAGGGTTCTTCCTCCATTCCTCGGCACCCTTGGTCCATAAACATGTCCTCCAATAATTAGAACATGAAGAAAGACCCAAATCCCTTACAATGTAGGACACGTGTGTTCTTCTGAAATTACATTGACGTCCTCACGTGAACATGTTCCTTGCACTGTGCCGCTGGTTCGATCACAATAATAGAGCAGTGATCAGAGGAGTAAGCACTTGCTGGGGTAGCTGAAATGACCACAAGTTGCCATCTAGTGACGCAAACTAAGAAGGACTTAATAAAAGGTAAATCACAACAAAGAATCCAGGCAACAACAAGCAAAACCGCAACCACAATAAGACCAATTTGGCAAACCATGCTCCACAAGACTAATATATTATTTAGCCACTCAAAAACCTGATGATCAAACCCCACATGGTGTTTTACCTCCCGTCTTAGATTATTTTCTTTTTCCGTTGCGTTCGTAAAGATCCTGCTGGATTAATATTGTTGGGTATAAAGGTACCGCAATGTTCCCCACACATCACACAAACTCCGCCCTTTTCTGCCAGTATACCATCTAAGGCCTGTCTGTTTTGACATATCATTTTGGTAGTAGTTTCCAATTATTCTCCAAAGACCACAAGTGCTTCGTTAGTATAATTGATAACTCTCTGCTGGTTGTAATAAATGTAGTTAATCCAGTCAGCATTCTTGCTAACCCCTATCACTGGGATGAGAGCTCTCGAGCCTGTGGCATTCTTATTTCGGGCCTTAAACTCATTAGAAATAACTCTTGGCTTTCGTTTGCTATCAATCCGAATCGTCGAATCAGGAACATACCGCCGCTTAGTTTGGCACAAAGCTGACTGTGATGTGGCATCAAACTGCGTATGTGCTATTTCGTGAAGGAGAGTTGCACGGGCACAGTTGCCACTCCAGTCAGCGGGCAGCGTCGAGTGCAACCCTCCATTCTTACCAAACAGCCACCAAGTAACTGCCAGTGGGACCTGTCGAGAGTTTAAAACAGCCCCAAATGTGGTGCCCATCTCTAATTCAAACGGATTCCCGCAAATAACCTTCAAATACCCATTTCGCTTAAAGTATTCAAAGCTCAACCCTTCCCGTATCCTGATAACAACCACAAGGATTGTGTAATTCTTCTTAATGGTGGACACATCATCGTTGGAGTTGCTGC